>NW_028258138.1:16366136-16669166 GCF_053883595.1 Heterocephalus glaber
GATTCTCTTTTGCCTACATGTCATCTGAAAGTTGGATCTGGCCAAGCTGAGAACCAAGCTGCAAATTGAAACTTTATTCCATGTGTCTCTAATTCCTCTTGGATCAATGGCTGCACTAAGGCATGCTCTTCTCATTTCAAAAGCAGAAATACAAGAAGGGTAAGCATAAACGGGCAGTGCTGCTAAAAGTCTAAATTTGGAACTTCTACGGTCATTTTTACTCATTTTCAAATGAGCAAAGCAAGTCATATGGCAGAATCCTCATAAACTTAGCAGAGAAATGCACTCCACTGCTGGTCAAAGAAAGAATAAAGTCACATGGCAAAGATAATAGTACGAAGAGTGAAGGATGGGAAATGAAAATCCAATCACCCATAACACAAATAAATAATTGTGGCACACTCGAAGCACTGCAGAAGCCAGAGGAATGTTTTTCATTAGATTATGCTACTGCTGAAATGGAATAAGGTAAATATTTTGGAAAACTATGGATTACCAATAAAAATTAGTACATTAGTCTAATTATAACTTTGATGGGATAGTAGTTTTTCTTCCTGACTTTTTAATAAACTAGATTATCCAATTAAAAATAAATATTATGAACTGAGGGTATAGATCAGTGGTAAAGAGCTTGCCTAGTATGGCTGGGGCCATATGTTCCTTCCCTAGAACTGCACACACACACACAGACACACACACACACACACACACACACACACACACACACCACAAATAGTCTCAAGAAAATCAATATTGTTTTACATCTTTTGTTATGACTATTCAAGTGTCAGTGACTGAATGAAGACTTATCTGTAGTACAAGATACTTTGAAGTTAACAGAATGAAAAAATCTATTAATAAACTAATAACTTGGTGTGTTTTTAGTTCTTTTGTGACACAAAACTCACCTATCATTTGAATTACACATACATCAAAGCTGAGAGTTATCTTAGTATTTGTAATTATATCATCCAGAAGAACAGAAAAAAGGAGGTTTCAATAATAAATTTAGCTTTTAGAAATTGGACCAGAGTCATCAAATTGAATACCTATAGTGCAGATGTGCCCTAGAATGATATTATTAGTATGGTTGTTATTAAGATAATCCAGAAGGTTTGGATTAAAAAGTGTTAATGCTGTAGTTTACCCTAGAAACCACTGGTGAGAACTTTCAAGACAGCTTTGGAGAAGAAACTGGATAAGAATATAGCTTCAAAGAAAGACTGCTGATCTCTGCTTGTTCTCTTCTAAACTTATGTCTTTAAATAATTACCACAATAGCACAGAGGTTAATTGCATAACAGTCAGAGACACACACCTGAAATCATGTTTCACTTACTTTCTGGCTAAGTCATATTATTTAACTTCTTTAAACCTCAAGAAATTACAACCAGTCTACTTATCATTGCATGGATTCATTTATAATGATATGGAGAGGAAGACTCATGCTTGTGTCATTATTCCTCTCCTAGCATGTAACCAAGTACCTCAGTACTAATACACCTTTAGGTAGTGTTCACTTATGTTATGAGAAACTGGTCATGAACTCATGGACTCATGGATGAATTGTTCAGAATTATGGAGGTGTTTATGCTTGATCAATTTCTTCAGATTTATGTTGAAGATCCATTGAAGGTTTCAAACAGTTTGATTATATAATTAATTTCCTAAATAGAGACATTTTGAGAGCAAGAATAGACATTATTAATAATTATTGTGGGACAATAGTCATAAGTACATCATGCTGGGCATTGAAGAAAACTTGAAAATTCACATTCACTGAGATAGATTATTGCCTATAAACTGTGTTTATATCATGACTCAGTGACCATCAAATCTAATTCAGTAGGTCTCAATTTTTGCTAGCCCTGCATCTCTAAAACTATTTTATTATTGTAGATAAATTCAATTGACAGTGGATATGCCTATGCTGGTCTGGGTGAGTCTTTACCTTTGATGGAAGGATAGAGTGGAGGTTTCTGGGAGCGTGCACCAGAATATCAATGGGGCACTGGAGGATTAGTGTTCCATCTGAGGAACAATGAAGGAAGCTGGGCAGATGACTGCCCAAGTCAGAAGTGCAGTATTTACATCCCTGCAAACACAAAACAAGCCCAGGCTAGCTATCACTATAAGATACTTGCTTGCGTCCTGGTGTACTGCATGTCTATGCCATCCCAGCAGTGTTTCTCCAGGGAGATGGAGGGTCACAGCCACCTACCTGAGGATACTTACAATTTCTCAACTCAGCTACTATACTAAAAATTATTAAGTGTCCTCTATGTTATTAAACAAAATTTTCACAAAAAATGTTTTCTTACAAGTTAGATCTTTAATTTTTACATGTTGATGTTGTTTTTCCTAAGCTTCAAATCCCTGAAACTTGTACAAAAATCTATGGAAATGACTTAATTTTCTGTTATAAGCTGAACTGTGTCCTCCCAAAACCGTGTATGTAAAATTCCTACCTGCCAATACCTCAGAACGTGACTGTGTTAGGAGATAAGGCATTTAATGAAGACACTGAGTATAACTGAGGTCATATGGGGAACCCTAATCCACTCTGACTGCTTTTCCAGCTGAGAAGAAGAGGTTCAGGAACAAACACAGGGCAAAGGCCACATGAAGATGTAAGAAAAAGTGGCCACATGTGTGGCAAGGAGAGAGCCCTCATAAGAAATCAACCTTACGAACACCCTGATCTTAGACTTCCAGTATCGAGATCTATGCTTTTGGCAAACAACCCAATATTAACTACTCACTAGTATCCTTTATGGTACAATGGACTCCTGACTTACGAACTTGATAGACTCCTGAGGCCTAGTTGTAACTCAAGTTGGTTGTAAGTCAATACAGCTGAGATCTGGATGTTTACCTGGGTACATGCTATAGATAACAAGAGGCACATGAATCTTTCATTAGCTAATTAACCCAAGTTGTTCATATGTCAGGCTGGTAGTAACTTGAGGCTCCACTGTACATTACTTACAAGAATTAGCACAAGCTCTGTCTCATGTTCCACACACGTCATGGATGACAACTGATGAAGACATAATACATTACTGCCATTGTTGTATTTAGTCAGGGCCCTACATACAGTTGACTTGGCATGTGATAGAATTAATAATGAATTATATGTATTTTCCAATGAATTATATTATATGTTAAATTAGTAAAAATAAATGTACATATTTGTATAAACTTCTAATACTGTCATATTTTTCTTGATAACACCTCAGATTTATTGTTGATTTAAATAAATATTTAGAACATTTTCATTCTTTGCCGCCATTAGCAATTCAAGTTCTCATTCAATAGATATAAAATCAGTAATGGTGAATGCAAAGTTATGTGTTATGTGTTATGGCAGGGGTAACCAACCACGGCCACGGACTTGCAGGAGGTGAACAGCAGATGAGTAGGCGAAGCTTCTTCCGTATGTACAGCCACTTCCCCTTGCTCCTGTCACCACCTGAGCTTCACTGCTGTCAGATCAGCAGCAGCATTAGATTCTCGTAAGAATGTTAGCTGTGCATTCAAGGTTGTTGCGTGCTCCTTATGAGAATCTAAGGGCTGACGACCTAAGGTGGGACTGAAGTCCTGATGCCAGTGCTAGAGAGTGGCTGTAAAACAGATTAACATTAGCAGAGAACCCTATAACACAGTACAGCAATAATAGAAACAAATTGTACACCAAATAGAATGTACTTGTATCATCCTGAAAAAGTTCTATATACAAAGCTAATATACCAAACCACAACAGAATCCCTATACTTCAATAATAATGTATTATCAGGAAAATTTTAGGTTTAAAAATTGTTTAATAACATGAAAACTTATATAAATTTATGTAGCCTATGGGAATGTTTTTGACAATTGTCAGAATTTAGTTTGTTTTAGCAGCTAGGATTTCCTTTTGTTGCCAACCAAAGATAACTTTCTGCAGCTCACTTCTCTGTCTTGCATGGTAGGGAATAATTTTTTGAAGTATAACTATATTTATCTGTTATAAAATATACAATATTTTTTCATAATAACGTTAGGGGCAAGAGGACATTTTGTCCTCCTCTATTTTTTGCTTTAATCATATTATTTATTTGCCATGTGCAACTCAAAGTGTATAGCACCAGACTGTGGTATATTATTAAAATGTCAATTTAACAAATACAACACTTTAACATTTTTATTGTTGTTTATCAATAATTCTTCCACCGCTAGTATTCACATATACTATTCTCTGATTTATGAACAAATGAACTGACTTAATGTCAACAAATTTCGTTTGTTGTATTCAAATGACACCTGTCTCTATGATTAAAATTTGCTTTCATCAGCAGTTCCTTTACCTTCAGCATGTGCTGATTCCTAAAAAGACAATGTACAGACTGAATGCTCTTACACACACAGGGTTATTATCATCTATGCTTAAAAGGAACATGAGGATCTCATTTTTTAATGTAAACATGACATTATGAGTATTCTTTATGCTTTCTACATTTATACGATAAATTAAAGTGGATCCAGTGGAATCATATCAGTGGACCTGATGTATTTTTGGTGACCCAACTGTAGTTCTAGTTCTAAATAACTGAATATTTTTATAGGAATATTCTAGATGATAGTACAAATCTCCATTAAGGAAAGAGACATTTATGAAAGGAATGGATATTTCCCGCTTCATGGAGTTTAATTATTAAGTATAGTCTTACTGATGTGTTTTAAAACAAAGAATACATCAATGAAATGATTCTTCTGAAAAACATTGCAGCCTTGTTTGAAAAAAAACCTGAAAATTTGAAAAGTTATTTGTAGCTGTAGTTATAGGTAGAAAAGATGAGGAACAAATGTATACAATTTATGAAACAAAAGTTTTACCGTTATTTCATGAATGTGCCTTTTCATTTTTGTAAAAATTTTCCACCTTTCCATTGTACATTAATCTTTTATATTTTACATAAGGGCTATTAATTGTTCTCCAATAAGGTTTTCTAAAGACTAGGCATTTTTTGTCTCCCTACTCATTACAAAACTTCTCCAATCAGCAGGAGTGTTGTTTCAATTGTTATTTTAGGGGGAAATAAGTTCCAATTTGCTTTACTTTTCAATACATGGTATTAAAATAGACAATTAATTAGATCATAATAATGCCAACTCTTTAATGAGAGAGA
Source organism: Heterocephalus glaber (assembly GCF_053883595.1). Classification (NCBI taxonomy): domain Eukaryota; kingdom Metazoa; phylum Chordata; class Mammalia; order Rodentia; family Bathyergidae; genus Heterocephalus; species Heterocephalus glaber. The sequence continues at coordinate 16,371,305 of NW_028258138.1, forward strand.
TGAAAAAGGGAGTTAAAATGTGTTTTTTACATGTATCAACTCCACAAAAGGAATGTATACATTACGTAGTGTGAACATGTATCAATAAAAATAAATTAAGGGCCGAGGATTTAGCTCAGTGGTTCCGGAGCCTGCCTCGCAAGCACAAGGTCCCGAGTTCGATCCCCAGTACCAAAAAAAAAAAAAAATTAAAAATTTAAAAAGAGCTAGCAATAAAAATAACAAATAATATTTAGTTCCTATTTAGTTCCAAGATCAAACCATCCTTTCCCAAATGTAAGAATGTTGTAAATAGATCATGCTGAGCTGAAATGATAGAAATCTTGGAACATTGTTATGCAGATGGCTTCTTTACTACAAACAATAAGTAAAACATATTGATAAAAATATTAATTCAAAAATGGGTGAGGAGGTAATCACTTGGAAGAAAAAAGAAAATATGCCACTTAAACAGGACAAGGTAAAATGAGAATGCCTTGAAATGGTGCAGGGTGGATAGATTAGGGTAGACATGTAGAAGAGTTTAAAGACAGAGACTTCTAAGAAAAAGAAACAGTAATAAAAGTCAGGGTCAATAAATCAAATAATGAGAAATTTCTGTAGGAGTCTCAGTCACTTTGGGGAGTGTGGCTTAATATGAATATCAATCTCAGTCTCTATTTGCTTGTTCCACTCCAAACAATTATCCCAAATTAAAACCACTTTCAAGTTTTTCAAGAATAATTATTCTGGGTTCACAATCTAGCTCAGTGTTAGAGTACTTGATTAGCATGTGTGAGGCCTTCTGCTGTATCCCCAGCACCACCACCATAGAAATAACAACAGAAAGTTTCCTTGTGTTTATTTTGGAGACTCTGAATTGTTCAGTTTCCCTCTTTCTATGACAAAATATCCAACACCTGCATTTCAAATGACTAAAGGTTTATTTTGGCTCACAGTTTCAGAGGGGTCAGTCAATACTTTGCAGGTTCCAAGAGAGAAATATCATAGCAGAATAGCATGCTGGAACAAAGCTCTTCACTTCCAGGTGGCCTCCTTCCTCTGCAATCACTGAAACTTTTTTCAGCTTTTGAATTACATATATAATATTCTTTCCTTGGGAAAACTATACTCAGAGTGTCAAGGATGACAGCAATTCCTCCCTCTTTCCTCTGAACTCTCAATGCCCCTGTTTATTCTAACTTGTTTCTTTCAACAAATCATAATGAATTCTCTTTTCTTTTGTTCCACAAGTATATATCTGTAGTCTGCCAAAATAACACGTGAAACTGTGGTGAAGTGTTCCTCCAAATGCCTTGTATATTCTGCATACAATACTTTCCTAGTGAGAACATGCACAATTGTATATCTAGACCAAAGTATGGAACAGCTGATGTCCCAGAGAATATAAATATGAGGTTCATCTAGTTAACTTGGGTATCTGTAAATTTTTTGTTTGTTTGTTTGTTTCTTTCTTTCTTTGCCTCCTGGTTCTTACTAAGTTGATTTACCAATTCTCACCTGTAGATCCCTAGGAAATAATTTGTGCCTTATAGAGTTGTAACATTCCTCCAAAAATGGCTTCGGTTTCTCATATGCCTTACTTCGATTTTCTCATCTATTTCCCACACTCACAGACTTCTGATTCTTTAGTTTCCATGGGGTGTACACTCCTGCTACCTTCTTATTTTGTTGACAGTCTGCTTTTCTGACACAATAAGGATGGTTTGGAATAATGGCATAAAAATAAAGTTTCTGAAGTTATTTTCATAGAATGTTAATTTATTATGAGGGCAACATGTACTGTTTGGAGTGAGGGGGGATTCTATGTTTAAACAAATTTGGGGGCTGCTGGTATGAACAGTTATGGCATGAATGTCCTTAGTGTCTTTTGTCGAAGAAAATAAAGATGGAGGTATTTCTCAGATCTGTGCATCTTTATGAATATTTTCTTGTCATCATGTTATAAAACTTCTAAACCTTGCAAATTTGTACTTTCCAGGTAAAATGATTTTGATGATAAAGTAATAATTCATTATGCCTTTGCTGAGCTGCATCAAATATGACTATAAATAATATTGAACTTCTGTAGCTTCATATGATTGTCTTTTTAAATCACTTGGAAGTTCTTTTCCATAGTTCATTGAGTGTTATAATTGATTTAGTGACTCACCATGGAAAATTAAGTCAAGGTCTCACTTTGAGGTTCTCCTGTGTAAAAAACAGTATGATATGTTTCAAGATTACAGGAATAAATCAGACTCAGTTCTTTACTAAAGTTAAAAAGCTTACAATTTGCTTGGTTTGAAGTTCAGATAAGAAGATGAAGTGTGATACATTATGTTTAGTGTTATGACCAGACGTTATTGTAGAAACCTGAAAGTCAGGTCTTGGCCCATTGAATATCTCAGAGATAACCCATAGCAAGAAGAGATAATAAACTGTAGGCTTTATTTGCTATTCATGTTTTCCCGAAGTATCTCCTCTGAAGGGATCTGAAATAAACCAGTGTGATTTTGAAAGAGATAATACTTAAGCATGCTTAACCTCCATCTCCATCCCCATCTATAAGTGGTGAAGCTTAATATAATAAATAATTCAATTCTTACCAATGTATGTGCATAGGCCCCTCTCTTGTTTTCCGTTATGAAGCCTCTTTTTTGTGCTTTTCTTTTGTAAATCGAACTATAACTACAGTTGCAGGGCTGAGGTTTTTCCTTGGCTTTTCTACTTAGGTCCTCCTCACTTACCTAGCCTCAGTTTGCAATATGTAGACTGAAAGTCTGTAATAATTTACCATCTTCATTACTTGAACAGGAGCCTATTTAATTAGAAGTCTGTGCTCTGGGACTTTCTCAAGTAGAGCATTGAAATACAGCCTCAAATTTGAAAGTACCCCACCATGTCAACTCCTGTATTGTCCTTCCTACACTTTGTTTTCTTCATGACATATAAAAATTTAAGTGTTGATTATTACATTAGGCTATTTTTGTTTTAATATGTGTTTTCATCTTAACTTGGGGACTAACTAGTCATTTATTTATAGAAAGTTGCTTAAATTTTCTGAAGCTTATTTTCAAAATTTATAAAATTTGTGAGTTACTGCAAGTCTGCAAAAGTCATGCCAGTGGAGTTGTCTATAAGTACCCAATATAATAGAGAACCATTTTTCCTTCTTTCTTCAATATTTATCCCACTTTACTGAATATATCTAATTTCACATGAAAAATTCATGATTACTGAGTACTATGAGGGCTGTAAACTGTTTTAAGATCTATCTACTTGTTAACTTGTTTATCATTGTAACAATTCAGTGATCCCTACCTACATTTTATACAGGAGGAAACTGAGGTAGAGGAAGACTAAATGTCTTCCTGAGGAATCAAATAGTTAGAAAAAGGAAGAAGTGACATGTTGATTGCTGGACATCTGAAGGTTTGATTCTAATCATTATACCACATAGGCTCTCATTTCAGCTGCACTTCCTCTATCCTGGTTTGCCCTAAATTCATCACTTTGCTATACTAAAGAATTGTGAGAGAGCAGCACAGAGTTGTACAGAAAGCTGTAGAAATAGGAAATAAGTGCTCGGCTATACTCTGATTAGAAGTGTCTGCTTGTGTGTGCACACACAGGTGTGCAGGCGAGAGAGAGTGTATCTAATTATTAATAAAATAATGACAGGCATCTTAAGGTTTTTCTCATTGTTTTACTCTTAAAATGATTACTTTGATTTATTCACATATTTCAGACTGTACATTTGTGCAATTTCTAACCTATATACAAATTCTACTATTATAATGTATTTCCTAAAATTCTAATCTTATGCTTTATCCTATAACAAGTAAATAGAAGTGGAATGATACTTTCCTACTTCAACCTTATAAGCAGAGAGTATTCTTGAAGCAGAATGTTCAGGCACCTGAATTTTGTAAGTGCTATGCATCACAGGCTGGGAACATCTTTGTTGTAGCATATCTGCTGGTTCAATTACACATTCATTGTGCCTATGTTTGTACATAGCTTTGTATTTGCTCAAATAAGAATCAGCTGTTAGCTCTCCGCAGGTCAGCCAAGCAGCCTGAGGCTCCTTGGCTGTGTTCTGGTTCCTGTCCATAGCACAGCGAGGTCCCAGGAGGGGCTTGGAGCCCCGCCTTTATCAGTGCTCCGCTTAGCTGCGCGGGAGCCTGCAAGGCCCAATTTCATCTCTCCCCTCCCCCGCCTTACGGCTCTTCTGCTACCTGGTCCCTCACTACAGAGGCATAGGGGATTATACTTCACATAGTTAAATGTGATAGATTAATAACTACCACAAATTGTCATTTTCTAAGCTGTGCTTGATGCTATGGTATTGCTGATTGTAACATTTGGCCTAACATGTTGTGATTGATCTAATCAGTCTTCCTTCCTGGTATAAGGAAAATAAAATAGCCTCAGAGTCATTAGCGCCTCAAAACCTAAACACAAGCCATATCTGGAAGACTCCTCTGAAAAGCAATTATTCCGTAAGGGTTTAAACACAAGCAACAAAGATACCTGCATTAAGCAATTTTGAAATATCAACCCAGGAATTAATCCAAAAACAGTACCAAAAACAAAAATGAGAAGACATTTAAGCAAGGCACAAATACAGGCTTCCATGCCACGAAAAGGAAATTCTGGGGGAAATGAGGTGGAAAAGTCAGATAATCAACCACCTGGACACCCTGAACGGATAGCACAGGAAGTAACAAAGCAGATGCATGAGGCTCTAGAAAAATTCAAAACAGAAATAATCTCCCAGATAAATACAGAGATGGTGAGTGGAGTGAAAGACATGATTAGAGGCTCTAGAGCAGAAACATACAAGAAAATAGATGAGATCAGAAGCATGCTGGAAGCCATGAATGCCCAGCATAAGAAAGAAATGGAATCCATGAAACAGATTCAAACAGATATTCAGGAGATTAAAAACTCCATTGAAAGCATGCAGAGCAGACTAAGAGAATCTGAAGACAGAACATCAGATATAGAAGACAGGATCGCAGGTAAGGACCATGAAAACAGAGATTTCTTAAAGATAGTAAGGGACCATGAGAAATCAATCCAATAGCTGGTAGATGATGCAAAGAAGAATAACATAAGACTGACAGGAGTCCACAAAAAAACAGAGAAAGTACAATTGACATAAAAAAACTGTTCACAGAAGTAATAATAGAAAACTTCCCAGACAGAAGTGGAGAATTGGACACACAGATAAGTGAGGCATATAGAACTCCACCCAGCCATGATAAAAAAAAATCTATACCTAGGCATATAATAGTCAAGATCCCAGAAACCCAACAGAAGAACAAAATCCTACAGGCAGTCAGAGAAAAGAAACGAATCACCTACAAAGGAAAGCCCATCAGAATCCCAGCAGATTTCTCAACACAAACCCTCAAATCAAGGAGAGTCTGGAGTGAAGTATTTCAAGCCCTAAAATAAAATAACTTCCTACCTAGACTGTTGTATCTGGAAAAATTATCTTTCAAAATTGATGGGGAAATTAGATACTTTCATGACAAAGAACACCTGAGAAATTTCATGAACACCAAACCGGCACTCCAAACAATTTTATGCAATATCCTTGAAAAAGACAATGAAGGTCACAGCTCCATGAGGGCCAACAGAGAGAAGACACCACACAAGGTAAGGCACTAAAGGGAAAGGGGGAATAATAAGAAAAGAGCCAACAACAATAAAACATCATGGCAAGAATGAGTCAGTATCTGTCAATTATAAGTATCAATGTTAATGCCCTCAATTCACCAATCAAAAGAAACAGACTGACAGAATGGACTAAGAAGCAAAAGCCAGCAATATGCTGTATACAAGAAACACACCTAACTCAAAAGGAAATTTATAGACTGAAAGTAAAAGGATGGAAAACAGTTCTCCACGTGACAGGATCCCAGAAAAAAGCAGGCATAGCAATCATATTTGTAGACAAACTAGATTTCAAACCAAAACTAATTAAGAGAGACAAAGATGGTCACTATATCCTTGTGAAGGGAACAATCCAAGAGGAAGAGATGACAATCCTAAATATTTATGCACCAAATATGAATGCCCCAACTATACAAAACAAATATTAATGGACATGAAAAACCAAATAAGCACTAACACAATTGTAGTGGGGGACCTTAACACCACTCTATCACAAATAGATAGATCATTTAGGAAAAAAATTAACAATGAAATTCTAGAACTGAACCAAGCTATTGAACAAATGGACATAAGAGATATTTATAGAGTGTTCCACCCCACAAAATCAGAATACACATTCTTTTCAGCTGCACACGGGTCATTCTCTGAAATAGATCACATGCTAGCTCACAGGACAAATCTAAGTAAATGTAAAAGAATTGAAGTTATCCCCTGTATATTATCAGACCATAGGGCAATAAAATTGGAGATCAATAACATAAGAAACTGCAGAACACCCACAAACACATGGAAATTGAATAACATTCTCCTGAACAACCAACGGGTCACAGAGGAAATTAAAGAAGAAATTAGACAGTTTCTACAAGTAAATGATAATGCCAGTACAACATACAGGAATCTGTGGGACACAATGAAAGCAGTTCTAATGGGAAATTCATAGCACTGAAGAATCAACAACTGAGACTTTATCTTATTAAAATGCTTCTGCACTGCAAGAGAAATTACCAACAGAGCTAAGAGACAACCTACAATATGGGAAGAAATTTTTAGCAGCTGTACCTCAAACAAAGGACTACTATCTAGAATGTATAAAGAACTGAAAAAAATCAGACCCCCCCAAATTCAAAGACCCAATTCAAAAATAGTCATCTGAAATGAACAGACATTTCTCAGACAAAGAAGTAGAGATAGCAAATAAACATATGAAAAAATGTTCAACATCACTGGTCATTCGAGAGATGCAGATGAAAACAACACTGAGATTCCACCTCACTCCAGAAAGAATGGCTGCTATCAAGAAATCAACCAATAACAAATGTTGGTGGGGATGTGGAGAGAAAGGAACCCTTCTCCATTGTTGGTGGGAGTGCAGACTGGTGCAACCACTGTGGAAATCCGTATGGACTTACCTCAAAGAACTAGGACTAGAAGTCCCATTTGACCCAGCTATTCCCCTACTGGGTATCTTCCCCCCAAAATGAAAAGAATCATACCATAGCGATATATGTGCCCCTATGTTTATAGTGGCACAATTTGTAATAGCTAAGGATTGGAAACAGCCCAGGTGCCCATGAACTGGTAACTGGATAAAGAAGAATTGGTTTTTTTTTTTAATAAAATGGAATACTACTCAGCCATAAAGAAGGAGAAACTAGAGTCATTTATAGCTAAATGGATGCATATTGAGGCCACACTCTTAAGTGAAATAAATAGGACACAAATGTGTAAATACCGAATAGTTTCTCTAGTGTGAGAAACTGAAAGTGTAAATAAGGATGAAAATGATTAAAATGAATAATTGATAATTTGAAATAGGAAAAGGTCAAAAAGTGGAGGGGTAGTGGGAGGGGAAGGGGAAAGGGAAGAAAGGAAAGGAAAAATTATGAGAAAGAAAAAAAAATGGAAACAATGTCTATGTAAATGGGGAAGGTTTGTGGGGGTGAAGGGTACATAGGTAATGGGGAAAAAAATAAGAACTAAGATACATCATGTTCAGGTACAAACACCCAATGATAAATGTAAATGTATTGTATACCTAAAATGTACCCATTAATATATAAATTTAAAAAAGAAAATAGAGCCAGCCCAGCATCACAAGAATAGAGAAGAGTAGGAAGAGAACTGAATATCAAAGTGAAGGTGAAAGAGGACCAGAGACAAAGTGCTTCCCCAAGGACCCAGACCTACAACAAAGCTCTTGAAAATGAAATGAAATGACTTTGAGGCCATCTTCTCCATTGTCTGGCACCTGGCTTCTGTGGGCTCCTTGTAAAGCAAGGGACACTGTCCTGTGTCCCGAGAGAAGAGGGACTCAGCACATCACTGACAGACAGGAGCAGCACTCTGGTGGCACCAGGTAGCAGTATCCAAGAGATCACTCAGAGCTGGGAGTTTCCATATCAGAAGACATTTAAGGGAAAAGGAGCATCTTCTCCTTCTGGAACTTGACCTCCACACAGTCTGAGTCATGAGGAACTTTTAGGGCAACTGTCTCCTTTACTGATGACACTAGAGGAGAGATTGTCATTCATTATGGTGACAGAGGCCTGTACTTGCATAGCATTTTGCAGACATATAGAACACTTTTACAATGATTATTCATTTCATCCTCACAACAGTTGGCTGGGGGAAGTAAAGCAGACACGACCCTCTCCACTTGATATAAAATGAAACTGGTGCTTAGAAAGAAGACATATGTCAAAGTCAATGTGGCTGTAATGGAAAAACTGGCTCTAGAAACCACCTATTTCCTGATGCAAAAGATACAAGGAAGGTGGGGCCAGGGATTTAGCTCAGTGGTTTCACCGCCTGCTGCGCAAGCCCAAGGACCCGAGTTTGATCCCCGGAACCAAAAAAAAAAAAAGATACAAGGAAGGTGATACTTCCCTGGCTCCCCAAATCCTCAACTGCAGTAGGAGAACCTTGGAACTTCCTGTGGATTTTGTTTCCCAGAAAAGTAACCAGAACAGTAGACCAACATTGCTCATTTAGAGGTCTTTCCATAGTCTATGGAAAAATATTTATGGCTTACTCTCAATGGCTCACAATGTACAGGGGGAGCCATTTACATAGTTGTTTACATAGTTGTTTACATAGCAGATCAGATTCTGTATTTTCCTTTGACATAGCATCCACATAAATAAACAGATCTGCAGAATAAAAAAAAAAAATCAGCTGTTAGAGGCTTAAGAAATCTCTATCCCTCAAAGGTTATGTTCCTTATTTTGTTTTGAACAGTATCACATCTAGATGTATACACTAAGCAAATGTTATCAGAGTATAATGTTGGTTTAAACATTTATGTGATAGGCCAGGGATTTAGCTCAGTGGTTCTGCCACCTGCCTTGCAAGTGCAAGGACCCGAGTTCAATCCCCAGTACCAAAAAAAAAAAAAAAATTTATGTGAAATTGTCAGAAATGAAATTCAGATGTAGAAGAAACTTCAAAATGAACTTCAGGAAATGGGAAGTTGCTATTCAATGGGTATAAAGTTTCAGTTATGCAAGATGAAAGCATTCCAGAGATCCAATATGCAACAGCGTACTTACAGTTAATGATAAAGTAGCATACGTAAAACTTAGAGTAGATCTCATTAATAATTTTTACCATGATAAACAATGAAGTTTTACCCTTACATTTTTATAAATCTCAGAGAAGTTAAGTGACTTTACCAGTAATAAATAGCCAATGGATCTCAAAGCCAAGACAACAATACACAGTACATAACCAACCTCTTATACATAGAGCCTGGAGCGCAGAAGAAAAGCAGTGGATTTTAAATCTTTTATTATTTCCATATCTAGTAAGTTTCTGTTTGCATCCATATTAACCACAAACAAATTCAAGATCTTAAATAGACCCATAAACTTGCTTGTGCCTACACAGGAACTGGCTGAAAGTTGTGTCAGCAATAGACCTGAAGAAAGTGATAAAAATTCAAACTTGATGTATTCATGATAGCTTTCACTGCACCGGGCAGCTGGACACAAACTCAATTGAGAAAAACAACAATTGACTCAAATTTCCAGATGTGTGACACAGATGTCCAAATGATTAAATGAAAATGTAGTTTCCATTCAATGTTTACCTAGCCAAAATCATTGAAAAACAATTTTTCAAGTTGTGATTAATTTTGACATTTAAAGAAAACATTAATAAGCAAATGAGAGCTTGTTGACATTTTGTCAATTTCTTCTTATAAGATGTTTTACATAATCTTATAGAGAATTTTTGCTTTAGTACAAAATATGATTCAGAAGCATTGAATGTCCCAGGGTCCCAATTTTGAAATATGTTTATTCAGGGGGAGGAAAAAAATGACTCGAGAGAACCACCACTCCACATAATTGTGACTATTAATCACCATGGGAAAATTAGTCATCACCCAAGAGATGTGACCTTTGAAAACAAAATTATTTGAGAGTAGAGTCATCTCAAGACAATTTCAAAATTGTCACTTTGTATGAAATACATATGAATATTTCATTAAATATACTGATGAAGATCTTTCTCTAAGGCATGAATAAGCATGATCTTAAATCCTTGTGGAAGTGTGTATTTAAAATCAAAATGTTATTGGCAGTTTTTTATAGCTTCCGGAAATAAAAAAAATGTCTACATTTTAACCAACTAATTATAGTATTCCTTTCCTTTCATAGAATGGTTCAATCAATAGGTATTGCTGTGTCTTAAACTCCTGATGGAAAATATGAAGAAAAACTTCACGTAGCTAGCTAAAGTCACTTTGGCCTACAATCTTGTAGCAGGCAATTAAAAAGCTCACCAGTGAAATCACTAGACTTTGCAAGCTATAGCCTTCTCTTACGACTCATGTGCTCTTACAGCTTCTGAAAATATTACAAGTGGTGATTAAAATATACAGCAAATGTTTAAATTTTAAAAATTGTTGCTGGGGCCGGGGATTTAGCTCAGTGGTTCTGCCACTTTCCTTGCAAGTGCAAGGACCCGAGTTCGATCCCCAGTCCCCCCCCCAAAAAAGAAAGAAAAAATTATTGCAGTGAATGGCATTGTCATTAGTCCACCCTAAAATACTTCCCCTTCCTTATCAATAAAAGTTGTCCCATCATCTGTGCCACTTTATGAAGCAGTTTTCAAAGTCTTGCTTCTTGAAGGTCTTTACTAGGTATAATAAAAAATACAGTGAATGTTGCTTCTATGTTCAATCCAACTGAAAGGCAAGATTATAAAACATTATAGTGTGTCCTCATCTACCTTTCTAATGATTCTGTACCATGTAGCTTCTTGTTCTTTCCCAAAGTCAAAATGGGTCAATTTGGGGCATTCAGGCAGTCATGGCAGTACAATGGAAGACCTTCTAGAGAGAGGACTTTCAGAGCTACTTGAAAAAAATGGGCAAAAACCATGGCACAATTGTATTCAAAGTAAGAAAGGTGCTTTTTTTGGGGGGGGGGTAATGGCAATGTGTCTTTTACTGCAACAAAATTTTAATTTAAATTTTATCATATTGTATTTTCCAATCACATCTCATAAATGCTGTACATTAGCATTGACACACCTAGGATGGTAAAAAAAAATGTGTTTTGCTGAATTAAGAACCATTTATGTAAAAAACTCATTTAAATTAAGTTAGTTCACTTGCTTTTCTTTGTTTTTAAAGAAAAAATATAGCAACTTTAAGAGACTAACATAGAAGGAGCTCTTTCTCTTCTAGTTCTTTATTATTCTCAAGAAAACAAGATAAGAAAACTCAAGTCTTCACTCTGTCCAGAAAATAGTGTAATGGTTTGAACATTGTTTGATTAAATTAAACTCTGTTTCCTACCATAAATGAACACATGAACATGAGTAAATAGTTTTTACTATAAATAATAGCAATAAAAGTGAAAAACCACAAAGGTTAAGAAAATGCAGTAATTTAGTGGATCATTACTTTAATAAGCGATGTAAACAGCCAAGAAGATGAAACAATACCTTTTCATTTATGTTTAAAGTTAAATCCTGAGAAGGCACAGGGTGAGGACCCCTGTGTGGCTCGGAGCCCCTGCTCTGTCCCCGTGCTCTACACAACGCGACCAGACAGCGCAAGGTGAGGAACCCAGGGGTCGTGACATCCCAGCTCCATCCTGGGCTCTGCCCACCATGACCAGCTTAGCCGTGCGGGCACTGCAGGGCCCTGTCCCCCTCACCCCCCGGCAGCCTCCTGGCTCTGCTGCTGCCTGGTTCTACACTACAGAGGCACAGGAGCTCGTAAAGGTCACTGTCCTGAGCTCCACAAGATAGTGCAGAAGTGAGGAACAGAAACAGGGCCTCTCTCAGGCTCCTCGATGAAAACTGAAGCCCAATGGACAAGTGAAGAGAATCTCTCCAATAAAGGCACATCAGACCACTGTACTTGGTAAGGTGGAAGGATCATCACCTACTATTGGAGCCTGGACTATCTTCAGGGGAAGAGCAGCTGAAACCTGCAGTAGAGCATTGCAGAGTTCAACCCTGCAGGAGGACAGGGAGCTCAACTTGGGACTAGCAGCCAGAAAGCTGCCTGAATCTCACAGGTCTGCTAATGGCTTGCTGAGTGAGACTCATTGACTTATATCTGCACACAGCTGCCCACATTTTCTATTGTGACACCAGAGACATACCCTGAAAGAGGCCCTTCATTTTTATATTTTGTTATTTGTAAAAAAAAAATTATTTTTGCTTATTTTTAATTCTTAATTTTTATTTTTTTCCACTCTTTTCAAATTTTTATTTTTCTCTTTTTTTCTTTCTTTTCTCTTTTCTTTCTCTCTCTCACTTGTTCTCTCACTGTCCCACATTGTTTTCCATCTCCTTTTTGTTCCTTTCTGGACTTAATTCGGATTTCTCCTTTATTTTTCTTTTCTTCTCTTTTTCCTTCTCTTGATTATCATTAGTTTTAAAGGAAAGTAAATACAGTATCTAGCCTCCCTATTGCTGTTAGGTGGTTCTGTTCACAACTTTCTTCTTTCATTCTGCCTTTTCCTCTTGCCTTCAACAGTTTCTTAGAGTTTGCATGATCTTCCTGTGTCTTCTGGCCTCACTACTAACCTTTCCTGATCCTTCTACCTATCTGTCCCTCCTTCCACAACCCCTTCTAACTCCCCATCCTGAAGGGTAAAGTTGCTATATTGAAGAGTTTATTCACTATAAATATATGTTGGGTTGGTCCTCGATTTTGATGGCTGGATTTCAACCTGCCAGAGATGAAAACTAGACCCATACCTATCACCATGCATTAAACTAAGATCAAAGTGGATTAAAGAGCTAAATATTAAAACAGAAACACTAAACTTGCTGGAAGATAAGTTAGGTAGAACTTTTGAAGACTTTGGCATAGGAAAAGTCTTTATGAACCAAGCCTCAGTAGCATGGGAACTAGCACAAAGAATCAACAACTGGGATCTCACCCTATTAAAAAGCTTCTGCACTGCAAGAAAAACCACCAGTAGAGCTAAGAGACAACCCACAATGTGGGAAAAAATTTGAGCAGCTGTACCTCAAACAAAGGACTGCTATCTAGAATGTATAAAGAACTGAAAAAAATCAGGCCCCCCAAATTCAAAGACCCAGTTCAAAAATGGTCATCTGAAATGAACAGATATTTCTCAGACGAAGTAGAAATAGCAAATAAACATATGAAAAAATGTTCAACATCACTGGTCATTTGAGAGATGCAGATGAAAACACCACTGAGATTCCACCTCACCCCAGAAAGAATGGCTGCTATCAAGATATCAACCCATAACAAATGCTGGCGGGGATGTGGAGAGAAAGGAACCCTTCTCCATTGTTGCTAGGAGTGCAGACTGGTGCACCCACTGTGGAAATCAGTATGGAGACACCTCAAAGAAGAAGGACTAGAGGTCTCATTTGACACAGCTAGTCCCCTGCTGGGTATCTTCCCAAAAGAATTAAAATAACCATACAACAGCGATATATGTGCATCCATATTTATAACGGCACAGTTTGTAATAGCTAAAGCTTGGAAACAGCCCAAGTGCCCATCAACTGGAGACTGGATAAAGAAGATGTGGGGTTGTTTTTCTTTTGTAAAATGGAGTACTACTCAGCCATAAAGAATGAGAAACTAGAGATTTATAGCTAAATGCATGCATATTGAGCCCATACTCATAAATGAAATAAATACGACACAGGTGTAAATACCTAATAGTTTCTCTAGTGTGAGAAGCTGAAAATGTAAATAATTAAAAGGATTACAATGAATAATTGATAATTTGAAATAGGAAGAAAAGTTCCAAAGTGGTAGGGCAAGAGGGAGTGGAAGGGGAAAAGTAAAAAGGGAAAGGAAAAATTATGAGAAAAGGAAAAAAACGAAAACAAAGGCTTTGTAAATAGGGAAAGGTGTGTGGGGCGGGGGGGGGGAGCACACAGATAATGGGGAAAAATTAAGAACCAAGATACATCATGTACAGGTACAAGTTTCCAATGATAAATGTAAATATGTTGTATAGCTAAAATGCACCAATAAAAGAATGTATGGAAAAAAATAATAAAAGATAAAGTTAAATCCTTCTTGCCCTGCACGTGACTTTGCAACATTCTTACAATAGCCATAGCTTTAGTACTTTACTTACTTAGTTGTTCTTCTCCCATTCAATCTTCTTGTAACCTGTATATTTGAACACCAACTATAATTTTAGTAAAATGTAATCAAAATAACAAAATTTACTTAAGATCCTCAATATTCCTATAGAGCCGTATCTGTGTAGATATGGACTTAGATTTTGTAGTGGATTCTACATGATGCTGAACTTGCATGATGTTATTTTAAATCAATAGCAAAACAGTAATTTCAGCACATTTATTATCATTTTCAGAGATCTCCCAAATGATGAAAAATCCCTTTATTGTATTAACATAATTCCTCAGTGAATACTGATTGAGAGAAACAGGGATTCTGGAATCACATTTGTTGAAAAAGAAATGATTTACATCAACTAGCTGTTTCTATTCCATTTTTATCCTCTTGTCCTTAAGTAATTTGAAACCTGAGAACAGCGTTGTGTGCTGGAGATTTGTCCACTTCCTCTATCTTTATTTTGAGATTTGCCAATTTACATTGAAACAATGCTAAGGTGGCTAAGTCTAGATTCTGTTCCTGTTTCTAGAATTTCCAAATACATTTAAGGTTCACTTTTATCTATGTGAACATTTAGTATTTATATGTTTAGCAAGCTGTTCTTTAAGAACTACTAGACTGTGGGAGAAGGGAAAATGTTAAGTAAGAACAGAAGTATGGATTAGTTGCCTTTCTGCTGCTGAAGATACCTGACATACATAAACTAAAGGAGGAGAGGTTTATGTTGGCTCTGAATTTTCGGTCCATCGTCAGCTGAATCCAAGGCAGAGGAAAGCAACTGAGGTCACTGCAGCCAGGAAGCATAACACAGGGGAAAAGCCAGAGAGGAAGAGGCCAGGACCAAATATAGTCCCCGAGGTCATGTCCCTGTGATCCACGCAGACACATCCAAATGTTTTCTTTACTACTCTCCTAGGCACCTCTCTATGCAATCAAATTGACTATCAAGATTAACCATAGAGCAATTTGAATCTCATTGGTTAAAAGACTTATTCCACATACCAAGAACAATGGCTGAAAGAAATATATCACTTTACCTCACTGTCTATTTTCTTGGAGCTCCTTTTCAAAACTTCCAAACATAATACTTTAAGTCAACATTGAGAATCCATTACTTGCATTATATTATCAAATTCTTTTATAAATCAGAATAGAAGAACTTGAGGGAAAATGTTTCAGGATAGGTGAATTTTATCATGAAAGAAGATTTGGAAAATGTCTCTGTGGTTTCTAATGCCCTGGAAATGGATTATGCCAAGCCTCCTGTTAGGACCACAAAGGAACAGGGTACAGTCAGCATGTTCCAAGCATTCACAGAAAGAATTCTATACAATCTGTAAAAGTTTATTTATTAAAAGGACACATAAAGAGATAGTACACCCACAGAAACATCTCTTTTTATTTAATAGCACCTAAATATAATAAACACTATTTTCTAAGATTTTACAACTGACAAATGAGAGAAGTATGTGAAAAATTTGCAAGACAGCATGAGGCAGATTCACACAATGGAAACAAACACAAAATTTAATTAATTTTGACTTGTAGGAAATAGAAATCTTTCCTACACAAACTTGTATTGACTTAGATTTTGGAATAAGAGTATAATCATGAGATCCAGAAAAAGAAAAGCAGAACCATACATACAAAATTACAAGGTACTGAAAAAACCTGAGTGATTTGAGACTGAGTAAAAGATATATGAGAGATATAGGAGGAGAACAATTATAAAGTTGGGCTTGAATTTTGGAACTAAATCTACGTAGTGCTGGAAATTGAACTTAATGGAAAAGAGTTAGCGATGAAAAATTAGAATAAACATTTTTAATCTGATAGAGGTAGAATTCAATGTAATGAAATGTTGACAGTCGAGACCATAGTTGTAGGGTGCAGGAAAGGTGGGGAAACCAAAGGCATCTAAGATATGGAAAACATGTGACATTCCTAGAGTAGATAGGTGAGAAGAAACTGTACCTGAAGTAGTCAGTAAATGCGAAGGAAGAGGAGGACAGAAATTAATAGTTCCAGGAAGTGTAATCACTGAGAGGTACAGGAACATAAGTAGCCACTGTTGCTTCCTGTCAGAAACGATTGGATTAAACAATTTTTATTAAATATCCAGTTTTATTTCATTTACAACAAGCTGTGCTTTCTTTTGCTTGTGATTGTTACAAAGTATTATTTACTTTGAATAAAGAAAGTGGACTATGGAAATAAATAGTCCTCTTTTTTGGTTAACCAAAATTCTATTATGTTCAACAAACCCACTTTTGTATCAACAGTACTTTTTCAAAAAAAAAATATGTGATGAGAATAGAAAATAGACAACATTTTCTTGTGCATGGAATTATTTTCCAATCAGTAATCTAATATCAACTGTTCAGGCACAATACATAAGAAAATACATTCACATCTGGTTGACAGAATACAGCAGCATAACTAATAATAGTCTCTAGGATTAAAATTAAACAAAAAGTAAGATTTTAATATAATAATCTTTATTCATCCTTCTATTGGTGCTCCTGCTTTCAAATATAATTGAATATGTTAAACTTAAAATGGGTTTACTTGTTCATTCAGTCATCAAGCACTTATGGAATGGCTACCACCAGATACACTGTTTGAGCAGGGACACCAAGAATGAGATGCATACTAGTGGGACAGTTGTTGTAGACAGAGTGAACTAATTGTGGTAATATCTAGTGAGATGTATTATTCAATCAATACTCAAACATACAACAATGTAAGTGGATAGGAGAGAGAAATCTCCATGTATGGACATGAGGGATTATTGTTTTCTAGAAGAACATGTTCATCCATAAGTGAGTCTTAAATGACATTTAAAAGACATCAAAAAGAAAAGAAAACATAATGAAGGTTATTTTCAGAGACAGAGAGGTGTAACAAGGTATAATGAGTTCAGGAGAGGAAGAGGGGGCTTTTCTGTAAGTATATTTAAGAGAATGAACTGGGGGAGAGAGAGATTGATTGGGGACTTCAAATTCCTACTCTACTAACTGGTGCTGCAACTTTCAGTAAATTGTTTAGTTTATCTATGTCTAAGACTATGTGAAGTATTATGTAGAGGAGGAAATACCAGTCTCTAAAGGTTGGTGAGATAATCAGAAGCTTTCTCATCACCTCTGCCTTCCCCAGTTACCTCACCTTAATCAATGGGCACCTATGAATTTATGCCACAGTGTCTGATTTCTAAGGAAACCAGCTGAAAAGTAAGGACAAGTTCTTAAACATAGAAATATAATTCTGGAAATATTAGCCAGAGCAATTACATAAGAGAAAGAAATAAAGATAGGAAATGAAGAAGTCAAATTATCATTATTTGCAGATAACATAATACTCGACATAGAAGACCCCAAAAACTCCACCAAAAGACTTCTAGATTTAACCAAACTCAGTAGTGTAGCTAGATATAAAGTCAACACTCAAAAATCAATAGCATTCCTGTACACTAATAAACAATTCACTGAGAGAGAAATTAGAGAACATTTTTCACATTAGCATCACAGAAAATGAAATACCTAGGAGTCAGTCTAATGATGGAAGTAAAGGACCTTTACATTGAAAACTACAGTACACTGAAAAAGGAGATTGAAGAAGATGTCAGAAAATGGAAAGACATCCCTTGTTCTGGGTAGGAAGAACCAATATAGTGAAAATGGCCATACTCTCAAAATTGTTATACATATTTAATGCAATACCAATCAAAATACCAATAGCATATTTCACAGAATTAGATAAAACAATCCTAAAATTCTTTTGGAACCAGAAGAGGCCTAGATTAGCAAAAGCAATTCTGGGCAACAAAGACAAGGCAGGAAGCATCACAATCCCTAATTTGAAAATATACTACAAAGCTATGGTGATTAAGCAGCATGGTACTGGCAAAAACAGCCCCAAGGCTCAATGGAATGGATTAGAAGACACAAAAACAACTCCAAACATACTCAGCCACCTTATCTTTGACAAAGGAGCCAAACACCTTCCCTGGAAGAAAGACAGACTCCTTAATATATGGTAATGGAAAAATTGGTTTCCACATGCTGAAGATTAAAACTAGATCCATATCTTTTAACATGCAATAGACTAAAATCCAAATAGATCAAAGATCTACAAATTAAACAGAAATACTAAATCTGCTGGAAGAGAGAATGGGTAGTACACTTGAAGACATTGGTGTAGGCAGTAGGCAGAGACTTTATGAACAAAACTCCAATACCATGGGAAATGGCACAAAGAATCAACAACTAGGATCTCATCTTACTGAAAAGCTTTTGCATAACAAAAGAAATCACAACAGAGTGAAGAGACAACCCAGAGTGTGGTCAAAAAATTTTTGCCACCTGCTCCCTGGACAGAGCATTAATATCTAGCTATTAGAAGAATAAAGAACACAAAAAATTAGAGCCCCCAAATTTAAAGACCCAATGCAAAAATGAACAACTGAAATGAATAGAAATTTCTCAAATGAAGAAGTAGAAATGGCAAATAAATATATGAAAATATATTCAACATCACTGGTCTTCCAAGAGATGCAAATTTAAACAACACTGAGATTCCATCTCACTTCATAAAGAATGGCTGCTGTCAAGAAATCAACCAATAACAAATGCTCTGTGGAAAAACAAACCCTTCTTCACTGTTGGTGGGAGTGTGGACTGATGTACCCACTGTGGAAATCAATATGGAGATTCCTCAAAAAAAACCAGAAGTAGAGGTTCCATTTGACCCAGCTATTCCCCTTCTTAGCATCTTCCTAAAAGAATTAAAAGCAACATACCACAGCGATATATGCACAACCATGTTTATAGCACTTCAGTTTGTAATAGCTAAATCTTGGAAACAGGCCAAATGTCCATCAACCAATGAATGGATGAAGAAGATGTGGCTTTTTTATACTATGGAGTGCTGCTTTGCATAAAGAAGGACAAGCTTGAGATGTTTCCAGCTAAATGGATACACCTTGAGACCATACTCTTAAATGAAATAAATTGGACACACATGTTTAAATAGCACATTGTTTCTCTAGTGTGTGAAACCAAAAGTGTAAACATGGACCAAAATTTATAAAAGATATTGGGAAATGGGAAAAATGTTTAAATATGAAAGGCAACAAAGGGAGGAGGGGGGAAAGGAAGGAACAAGAAAAAAGAGAACAGATGCAAAAATAGAAACAAAGTTTTTGTAAATAAGGAAGGGAAGAAGGGTTGAAGGGAGGGGAGGAGAATGGAAAAAAAGAAGCAAGATATATCATGTACGAGGCCAAATTCCCTTAAAAGAAAAAAAAATAGTATTGTTAGTGTAATCTGATTTCACTTCATCTATATAAAAATGGCTGGTGCTGAAGTCACTGCCATGTTGCTTTGGTGCAATATTTTTGTAATAATATAGCACCAGGGATTAGAATTAAGACAAACTTAAAATGTGACAATCTGGAGTTCTTACAATAAAACTCATGAAGAGAATGAATTCTTAAAAGTATTTAATGAGTCGGTTTTCCAGACATGTATTTTTATGAACTGTTATCTTTTGAGGTTCAATGATGCTTTCAGATTGTTTTTCTTTTTTGTCTTATTTATTTTCTCTTTTTCTGGCTAAAATATTGAAATACTATTTTGGGTATTTTGTAGGTAATCCAAACAGCCAGAAATGATAAATTCATAAAAACATAAGACAAACCATAAGATAGATCCCAACACAGCTACCATTTCATTCATTATGTTTAGAAAGCAGGTCAATTCACCATGAGATTGAAAGGAAATAAATTGACAGGAATACAATGTCACTAACTTTTCTTGTTTACCCCTGTATAAGGCTATATAAAATACCTCTTCCCATGTAACATGGGTTTCCCCTTTCTCCAGGCTGCTCCAGCCACCAGTTTTGCACAGGGCATCACACATCTTTGTACCCCGATGATCACTTGTGCTCATGGGAGACTTGATGCTTTATGAAGCAACTTTGATAAATGAAAAATGAGTCCAGGAGCCAATGCTGCCTTCCTCCAGTGGACAATTGCATGGAGAATGCCCTGTATGCACTATTAAAGGCAAATGCTAAAAAGCATCTCAGAACGCCCAGCAGGATCCAAGGCCAAGGGCTTACAGTGGCAACTCAACTCAAGAACACCTTCTGGCTTGGCTTCACTCCTCTCTCTTTTTTCCAAGTCACAGGCCAAAATAAACTGCTAAATTCAAGCTCTCATTTCAGGCTCTGCTTTGGGAGCAACAGGATGGAAGAACTCCAAAATAAAATGAAATCACTAAGGGCTGAATTAAAACATGTTAGTGGGATAATGACTTGTAGTACCCAAAGGAAGAAAAAAGATCGCTATTTTACCAACATTATAATAAGAATAGTAAATTAATGAATAACTTTCATATTTTCCAATTTGCATAATTTAAACAGAAATGTAAAAAGAGCACTGAAACTCACTATTCCAAATAATTAAGGCAACCTATTACTAGATAGTTCAAATTACTGTCTTCTAAGAGTAAGGTTATCTGTTGTTTTTCAATATATTCAAACGGAATGAAGCCAGAACATTAAGGAGTTATGGAATTTCCTTTCTGCTTTGCTTGGCCAAAATTTCTAGTGCAATTTAAATCCACCTACCTCCAGTTTATGCTTTTATCTTTTACATAAATCATGTACAGAGTTTCAAGAAAACATAAGCTATTGAAAAGCATTGATGCCTTTTTCCCCAAAGCTTCCAACGTCATAGCGAGTCTCTGAATCTTTATCTTTGCTTTCTAATTCTTAGGCAACAAGGTAAATTTAATAACCTAAAATATGTAATAAATTTATATAGTCTCTCTTCTGATTTTTTACAAACAATGGAAAAATTCTGTTTCAACATTTTCATTGCAAGTCACCTCAATTAATTTTTTATCGTCCCCATAAACACATGTAAGTAATGAAATAAAATACTGTTTTCAAATCACCTTCCAAGTATGAAACCCTTATACTGCAGGACTCAGAAGTTGTATTTTTTCTTCTTCCTCTTTACCATTCACATTGGCTGTCTCTTAGCTGGACTTGACCAAGGGTGGATGCTATTCAACTATCGTAGCCAATCACGGACCTTAACACTCTTCCCTAACCTTTCAGGATTGTTTTTCCACCGGCTCCTTTCTTTACTTCCCAACTTGTATACTTAATTTCAAGAGCATTTTGAGATTCACACCCTGGCTGTTGAGTCCTCCCTGTATTTGTGCTCTTAAATACTACAAAATGTTTTACCTCAATGCTACTAAAATCTTTGGGAAAAATCAAACTACCAAGGGGTAGATTCAGAGAGAAAACTTCCCCTCTAATGACATGAGTCATATAACATTTATTATAGAACCTAATAACAGACTGCACTTTAAATCTTACACGATATTCACAAAAAGAGTTAAATATACTGGGAAAATGTCTATATTTTGAAAATGAGAAAACATGAAAGGCTGAGATGCCAAGATTATTGACATTTTGATCATTGTCTCAACCTACACATTTATGTCTACATGAGTCATATATGAGCACTCAGCTGTACCGTGAAATTCAGGCCACCCAAATTTTATTAGATTCTCATAAACTTTGGCAAGAATTTGAGGCAATTTTACAACTTATAGTGTGGGGATTTATAAGATATCTTCTTTCCCATCTAAAAGGAAACTTCTATTCAGTAAAGACATGAAAAACACAATGACATTTGCAACATTAGGGAACTCCACTGTTATATTCTGGTGCTTTACAAAAATATCATGAGTTTATGATTTGAACGTGCCACAGTGGGTTGAACTGTAACAAGACCACCCAAATAGTGAACAAAAAGGCGAGAAAATAGGACATCACCCTGCCAGACTGCTGGGCTAATGGGTCCCAAAAACCTAGTCTAAAAATAGAGAAAATCTCATACTCCCCTTCAAATGATACGTGTCATTCACAAAAAATGTAAGCTATGGAATGAGAGCTTCCAGTAGAAAATGTACTCAAAGTGTAAAAAAAAATTTCTTGAAATCCAAAATTTGGCCTAAGATCTAACAAATAGCAATCTATTTAAACCAAAAAGGATGGTGGCAGAATATGTTTTTAGCACATACAACAGGTGCTAAAGAGGTGAATTGATAATTTGGTTTTAATAATGGAAAAAATCAACAAGTCACATGAGGATTCAGCTGGAAGTACCATGAAATTCCATCAAAGAATTGATAAAGGTACATTTAGTCTGATTTTATTTATGAATATAATGAGAAATAAAGTTACAACTCAATAAACAATATTTATATGAATATATTAATATGTGTACAGGCATATATAATTTTTATGCCAATGTAAATTTTAAACCCACAAAATCAGTTCTTAGTTGTGTCAAACATGTTTTGTATTTTTGTTATATTTCACTTACTCTTTTAATTTACACTTACATAGTACACTAAGTAATACTTTATAATTTTAATATGCTTCAAAAGATTTAGCACCTTTGAATATAATACTTTCTTTCTTTTTAAGCACTGTATCACAATACTACTTCTATGTGTACCTGCTTAACATACACATAAAGATAAACTAAAATTTCATATGTGTTCATTTTAAAGTAATATGTTTGCCAAATTTTGACTTATTCAATAAGGTGAAGCATCTAACATATCACACTAACAATAGAATCTAAGTTGTTTTTAATTTAATTGCAGGATGATATTTTATACACAAAATTCTATTAATTTGATAACATTTATGAAACACCAAGTTACATTTATATTATTTAGGGGGGGTTGAGTTTCCAAAAATGTAGTCACAGATTCCTCAATTTAGAATCCCAAAGAAGCAGATATAGCAAATATGCTTAAGTAACAATAGATTCAGTTTAAAACAGTATGTCACCAGGCACAGTGGTGCATGCCTGTAATCCCAGCTACTCAGAAAACTGAGGCAAGACTATCAGAAGTTCCAAGGCAATATGAGCGATATAGTGAGACCCTGTCTTGAAAGAAAGAGAGAGAGAGACAGAGAGAGACAGAGAGAGAGAGAAAGGGATGCATCACATTGCTCTCTGTATTTAACCCTCCACCAAAACAATACTATATTCATCTGTGTATTCTTGAAAACCTAGTAATCTATAAGCATCATTATAATAGACACTATGTCTACAAGTACTGAAAAACAGACAAAATCTCTACTAAAATGGAGATGAGATTCTTTTGGGAAATTCCAGAAAACAACATGTATAAGTAAAATAGATAACAGTTTGATAAATAAGTATTATAAAAATAGGATAAAGGAATAAAGGTAAAGAAAGATGGAATTTTCAATGCAGTGCTGAAAGCAGCTTTTTACCTTTGAAACACAGTGTTAAAGTAAAATAAATCAGACAGACTGGTTTAAATGTCATGTGGTTTGCATTATTTGAGAATCTCAAAATATAATTAAATTAAAGCATAAAATAAAATATAAATAATAGGAAAGAGGGATATAGATCTTTTGCTGAAAGGAAGGTGACCAAGAGATGCAGGAAGAAGAGAGGGGTGAAGAGGTGAAGAGAAAGGAATAAAAACTATATCTCACATCTTCATTCTTTTTTATATAATATATATTTATATAATATATATATCCCTGTTGAATGTGATAATTATGTAATGCAAATATTTACCAATAAAATATATTTTTTCAATTTATGTATTACGGGGAAGTCAATGTGACCACAGCAGGAGAGCATCAAAGGACATAAAGTCAAAGAGATAACTGACTTGTGTAGGATTTTGAAGCCATTGTAAAGGATGCGGTTTTTATTCTGAGTGAGATCCAAGCTACTGATGTGTTTCCAACAGAGCAATGACATGATCTAGTATACACTTTAGAAGTACCACTCAATTGCACTGTTCAGAATAGAAAGCACTCTACTCGAGTGAGGGTGGAAGCAAGGAGATCCATTAAAAAGACATTGCAATAATTCAGCTGATAGCTAATGGGATCTTAGTTCAGGATGACAGCAATGGTTGTTCTGAGAATTGGTTACATTCTGGATGTATTTTGAAGATGAATTCAAGAAGATATTCCTGATGGATTTAGTGAGAAGGGCAAAAGAGAATACAAGGGTGACTCCTGGGTTTCTTTTATGCTTGAACTACTGGGAGAACACAGTGGTGATTTATTAAAATAGAAAATAGTAAGAGGGAATCATGGGGGATAGCACAAAATTCTGAACATGTTAGGTTTGAAATGCCTGTTAAATATTCAGGCCAGATTTTGAGCAGGTAGTTAGATAACTAAAGATCAGGAGAGTAGGATGTTTGGGAGATATAAACTTAGCAGTCATCATGATATGAATGATAGTCAAAATCAGAAAATTTGATAAGATTATAAAAGAACAGAGTGTAGACAATGCCAAGTAAAATAAATCAGGCCCACAAGCTCCAATATTGCATCATTTCTCTTATGAAAAAAACAAAGTATAAATAATTAAAGAATGAAGTAAAAGATGTATGATAGAAGGCAGATCCCTTGCAAATGGGGAGGGGACCATGAATAGAGAGATGAGAGATGAGAGAGAGAGAGAGAGAGAGAGAGAGAGAGAGGGGAGAGGGGAGAGACAGAAGGAAGGGAAAGAGGAAGTTAAAAGAATTAAGATGTGTGATATACATGTACTCACTCCCTATGATAAATATTATCACTGTGTACTGCTAACGTGTTAATAATTTTTTTAAATAAATGAGTGTAGATAAAGACAAGAAAATGTTCAGACAGTCTTCAGAGGCTGCACGGTCCAAAGATCAGGAACATGGTGAGAAAGTGAGTGAGGAGAGCAAGAAGGGCCAACAGTGGAGAGTGAAAAAAACTAGAGATTGTGATGTCCAGAAAGATAAATAGAGAAAGAGTTTTCCAAAGGAAGAAGTGAAAGCCTTTTCCAGTGTTACAGATATGTCAAAAAAGCCAGGGATCATGAGATTCACCAACATAGAGATGATTGTTAATATTGACATGGGGCTTTTCGGTAGCATAAGGTTGAAAGTGTGAATGGATTGAGTTTAAGAGGAAAGGGAAAAATATAATTTAATGCAGGAAGGATAGACATGTGCATCAAGAATTCTGAGGACTGCAGACAAATATGTTGGAGGTTAGAGGCATGTGACGGTTAACCTAGATTGTTGACTGACTGGCTTGAGAGGTGCCTTGGGTATTATAAAGCACACTTGTGGGTGAGTCTGATGTGTCATGAGGATGTGGCCATGGGACTATAGCTGATCCCTGGCCCTTTCTCTCTGCTCTGTGTCATGGGCACCATGGGTGGAGCAGCTTTCCTCTGTGATGTCTTTCCATATTAATGTTTGTGCCTTGGAAGAAGCTGACCATGGATCAAAACTGTCAGCCAAGATAAAACTCTCCTTCTTTACATTACAGGTGTCATGAATTTTGCCCCAGCAGTAGGACTGAGACTAAAACAGAAAGTCTGTACCTGAGAAGTGGGGTTGTTTCTATAATTATACCAGACCACGTGATGCAGAAGCCTTTGGAACTCGTTAGAAGAAAGAGTTAAGAAAGGTTAGGAGATGCAGGTAGCAATTATATCAAGACCAAGAGTGAGGCAGCATGGGCTGTGATGGGGGGGGGGGGGCAGGAGTGGGTTGGTGGGACTTCCAAAGCCCTTTGCAGCTCACATTATTCCAGTGTCCTGGATGCTGGACATGGAGTCACAGGACACAATGCTTGAGCTGCTGGGTTTCAGTCTTGCTTTGGTCTTACTCTTTCCTATTTTCCTATCTCTCCTTTTGCAATGGGAATGTTTACTCTGTGCCCTTTACCTTGGGATTTTGTAACTTGATTTTTGAATTTCATAGGTGATCATAGATTAGGGTTTGCCTTGAGTCCCAGATGAAAATCTGGGCTTGGACTTTTGAGCAATTCTAGAACTTCTAAGGCTTTGGGAAAAGAATGAGTGATTTTGGTTGCACACAAGATAGTTACATCATGTTAGGTATAATTCTAACATCATGCTTGTCTCCATTAGAGATTAAGTATGGTTTGAAGAGATGTGTTTATGTATCAAATGGACAAGAAGTGGACTTGTAATCACTAATCTTGACTGTAAACTGCAATGGCTTGAATGATACCGAGGAGATTAGTAAAGGCACTTCCGAGTTTGTCTGAATGTGTCTTGGAGGCATGATCTTGGAGGCTGTATATGGTCCCTGGCTCTGTCCTCTCTGATGCTTACCCTGCTCTGTAATTATTGAGGCTCAAACCCAGAACCAATCTTTTCCAGCCTCCTTTGCAGGCAAAGTCTGCTTCAGTTCCCTCTGACAATGGAGGCAGCTCCCTGGTTTCTAGGGAAGACACAGATTGGATCACATCCATCTTTGCTCTGCTGCAAACATTCTATCAGATGCCTCAGATATCAACAAGAACCAAACATGAAAAGAGTCTATCAATTTCCTCTAGACGGAGTGCTCTTATATATCAGGATGTTTTCCCTGGGGATCCTTCAGTAGATTGGCACCCTTCTTTATTTTGCTGAAGTTCT
Source organism: Heterocephalus glaber (assembly GCF_053883595.1). Classification (NCBI taxonomy): domain Eukaryota; kingdom Metazoa; phylum Chordata; class Mammalia; order Rodentia; family Bathyergidae; genus Heterocephalus; species Heterocephalus glaber. Next base: position 16,398,091 of record NW_028258138.1, read on the forward strand.
TTATTTTAGCCACTTCCCCCTTCTCATCATCTGAATATCTTAGTGTGCTCTGTGGCCATAATACCTCCATTCTTTATTTGAACATATTTATTGAATGCCTGCTTTGTGTCCAGCACTGGATACTTAGAGGAATAAACTGTTTAAAATGCATAGAAGTATCTATGTTCATGAAGCACAGATGTTTAGTAAGGGGAGGCATGAAACAAGATATAAAATGACACAAAGCATTAAGTGTTTAAGAACAAAATCTAAGCAGATATAGGGGATAGGCATTTGAGCAGGAAGCTATTATTCCACATGGAACAGATGAAGAATGATAGAATGACATTTGAGTAAGAATCTGAGAAAGTAAGGGAGTTTGTTTTTATATAAATGTAAAACAGAATTCATTATTAAATAATTTAACTGAGATATCTAAGACATGACAAAAAGTACCCTGTGGGTATGCCTGTAGTGTATCAACATGATGGCAAAAGGTTGAGCAGTTTTGCAATAAAGAGAAAAAATGGATTTTGAAATCTCTGAAGTTGATAGAAAAATGAATTCCCAGGCGGAAGAGAGAGAATTGATGCTGACATCATCAGTAAAGTTCTGTTGGACAAATGTGTAATTTTAGTTTTTTGTATAATATAATTGGCTGTCTTTGTCATCAACTTTTAATAGTGTATGTGCACATTTGAGATGGGAGTATGAATTCACAATCAATACAATCTACGTCTGTGAACCTAAAACACCTTGACCAACCCTTCTATATCAAAGAGAACAGCTAGTTTTCTTAATAAACAATGAGACTCTCATCAATAATACTACAAAGAAGGGCTAAGCTCATCTTCTGCCTTTGGAATAAATTTAACAGTGGAGAATTCACTTTTAGTTGGAATTTATTACAACACTACGAATCTTCCTATTTGATTCTGACATCCATTAAATGTTATAGATACAATTATAATCTTCATCTTATGGACAAAAAGAAAATTAATGCTGAAATTTGGTGACATGTCCAAACTCAAAGAGAGTATTTAATGGAGTCAGGAAATGAACTCTATTATTAGGTCCAGTTCACCAGCTTAGCCTCAAAGCTAAGCTGATACTTTCTGTGTACTATACTGATCCTATCCTATACTGCCAAGCATGGTACAATGCAGTTGCCAGTTACCTGTCAGTTACAATTAATTATGCATTAACCTGCTTAAAAATAAGTCTATGTCAAAGTGGTTGACCCCTTTGGAAAGCATTAAAGAAGATGAGAAATGATGTTCTTTCTTCAATGAAGACTAAATCAGGTGCAATGTACCACTTTTGTTGAAAACTACAATATTTTAATTAGTACTACTAACTTTAAACACAAAAGCTTCCTATCTTTGCAAGAAACAATTTACAGATATATTCCCTTCCCCCTGACAAAGTTTATAGATTTCCAGGGTAGAATGACATACTCAAATAATTTTTCTGCCAAATCTTGAAATGAATATTGTGAGACACATATGCAGTATTTCCTACTTTTTATTTCAATAGACATGTGGGAATCTACCAAATACTTTCTTGAAGAAAGAAGCTTTTGATATACAACCTTTTCCCCTCAACATATTAGATTCTTGATTTAATTCCTACAGTAGTAAACCATAAACAATATAAAAAAGCAGAGAGAAAATAAGTTCATTGTTATGTAGAGTTAAGCATATATATAGTGCTGTTTTTATAAGGCATAAAAAATGTTCATAAAATGCATTCTGTCACCCACACTTCTCAAAGGCCCAGAAAAGCACAGCTCAGCAATATTGTTATATTTCTCAAATATAGAGTCTTGTGGAATTTTAGTATCAAACAGACAAAATTACATGACCTAATCCTTCCTTTCAGATTTTTATTTCCTTACCTACTAAAACAGATGATGTTTCCAATTTTAAAACAAAAATTTTTCAAGTCCAGCTGTTAAAGGTTATAAGTAAACTCTCATAAAACCAGCTTATACTGGCTTTATGTTGCCAACTTTCATTGACAGAAATAGTGTAACACTTTTTGGGATCTACAGTGCAAAACACAAACTAGATTATAGTAGTACATACAGGCATAATAAATATTAAGAATAACTTCTCATTTTCTAAAGTTTTAGCAATTGAACAATATCATCCTATTTATAATTGTTTCATAAATCAGGTACAAAAATGAATGTGAAGAGGATTTGGTTTGAATTATTTATGGTATAGCAGCAAAAAAACAAATTTCTACTTATGTCTTAAGCAGTAATAAGGAATAAGGTGAATTAGGTGCTTACAATAATTGAAAGATTTGAAATATCAGTGACTCCCAGAACTCAGCAGCCTGTCTGTCCTTGTGAAACAACTACTTAGGCATCATCAGCTCACCACGTGCAGGAAGTTCAATAACATATTACCACAATGACAATATGGAACCGGAGCCTGAAATCAAGAACCATCTCCCATATCTAAGTAGAGAATGTAACTCACTTCCAGAATCACGGGTGTGCATGTGTCTGGGAAATGTAAACTTAAAAAAAAAAAAAGAAAAGCTTGAATTTCTCAGCCCCTGAAAATAAGTGTTGGTGGAATCAACATGACTAGGATACCATCAAGTCATACTTGTTAACTGAATTATGGATTGGATAATATTTTGTAGTTTTAATATAAACTACAAAAAATTCAAGTTGTGGACTTCCACAAAATAACAACAAAATTCCTACAACTTACCCCTTAATGTTAACTTCAATGGATCTCACAGTGAGTTTTATCATAATGGCTTTATTAAATTGGTAGCTATAAATATGTTTCTCAAAATGAAAGTTAAATGATATTTCAGCCCTTTTTGGTACTCCAAATTATAGATTTACAGACAGCAAATATAAGAAGTTTTACCCTTTTTGGTACTGCAAATTATAGATTTACAGACAGCAAATATAAGAAGTTTTAGCAATCAATAAATAACATTTTTTGTGTTTGGCCACAGAAAGGATGAATAAGGCCACTGCCTCTGTATCAGTACGAGGACTCATGCAGCACACAGTTTGATGCTGGAAGTCCGTCTCTGTGAACTGCAGTTATTACAATGACCATAGTTTTGGTACCAAATGGAAAAGAGGAAACAACCAAAATAAGTTAAAATGACAATTTCACTCTGGAAAACTACATTCAACCTATCATAGAGTAATTGTTGAAATTGCATTAGCATTGGGAGCATAGCATATTCTAGGTGTCTTGTCAGAAGGGCAAAATACAAAACAGCAGCCCCTGTGCTGAAAGAGTTTCATTTCTAGTAGCATTTGGAAAAGTGAAAATGTCTGAAGGGAAGAATACAAAATTACATTCCACCATAGGAAACGGCTTACTACATTTTCTTATTAGACTGTTAAATTTGATACTTTAAATTATTTTCAGTAATACGTAATAAAATTATATCAGTCATCTGGACTATGAGGAGATTATTTTCATAAACATAAAGTTATATAGAGACACAAGGTAAAATGACCTCATTCCTTGTTTGCTTTTAATCTATCTTTCTTAGACATTCTTGTAAGTACCATGGATGTATTCATCTACGCTCTTTAGTTAGAACTTTTGTTTATAACCTAGTTTATTTTACAGCAAAACTGAATATGTATTTGGTGTAGAATTTCTCACTCTATATTTTAAATCTTTATCAACAAGCAAGAGATATTTCTAGTATATTTATTCAGCTAATATATGTGTGGGGAAATGATCCAAAACTTCTTGACATCCACAGAAGTCTACTCAGCAAACATTTGATATCTTAAATGAAAGCATATTTTTTTCTCTCAAATTCTGAAATGTTAGATATACACAGTGCATACAATGAGCAATGAAAAGTGGAAAGTAAAGTACTCTTGATTACTAGAGCCTGGTTAGAATTTTACATCTTGAACTGTCACTTATTTTCACTCAGCCAAATTAGCTTGTTTTTGCATTGAAAAGCTAAAGAAAACAAACAGAAAGAATGGTATATTTTAAACAAAACCCACAATAATGGTATTTGGTGCAATTGAAATCTTTTAAGGAACGACAGTGTCTGCCATTGGCTAAATAGGTATAATAACACTCTCCTCAGCTAATCCAATACCACGGAAAGCACTGTGAAAAAAAGTCATTTTTTTCTCTATGGAAAATAGAAACATGGATTCACTGGACTTGACTCTAAGAAAATTAATAAAAATAACTTCTGTTTATCAAGTGCCCCTCATTTATATTGAACTATAAAGAGTACAATAGTTTCAGCAAGCCTTTACAACAATCTTATAAGCTCTGCCTTTGAAGCACCAGAATGCAGCTCAGCTGAGCAGCTGAATCTGAAGCGTGCACTGATGCCTCTCATGCCTAGGATTTACCACACACTTGTGTGGCTTGAAAGCCTCTTGCTAATTTGTACTTTCATGATCTTACTCAGAAATGTAAGTCCTCCCATTTACATTTTAAGTGGGGTGCTAATTTTCCTCAACAACAACACAAATTAAAGTTATGTAACAATTTCCAGCAAACTTCAAGTCAGAAATAGAGTTCCCTCAGGCATTAAGGTAAAATTAAACTGAAAGTAAAATCAGAAAGGCAATTAAAACAATTACTTAGAACAATAAGGTAGAAAACCTATGAAATCCTAAAATTCAAGAGACAAAGAATTTGAAGCTACATAGAAAAATTCTCTTACTTATAGAAGTGAGAGTTAAAGTGGTTTTTTTCAGCATTGATGTGATAATTTGATACAAGTACTGATTAATCAGAATGATTAGTGGATTTAAAATGCACCTAGAAGCAGAATAGGGCAATATAGTAGAGAAAAGGCTCTTTTGTGTTCCAATTTGGCTCCTCACCTTACCTGCTAAGTGACCCAGTGCTTATTGAACCACTGACCTTTAGTTTACTTAAATCTAAAACAGAAAAATAAAGACACACAAACAGACCCAATAGTAAAGTTTGGAGTATCCCATGAACTAAAGCAGCCAACATGCTTGTTCAGAATCTCTCATAACAGTACTACCTAAAATTATTATTGCAGGGGTTTGAAAAGGATATAGAAAAAATCACATAACCATGAGAGCTGTGAAAAATTCATGAAATGGAATGTTAGCAATAGCAAGGAAAATATAAGTAACATCAATATAAATATCGATATACACAAATAAATTAACATCTATAACATAAATTCTCTGTCCTTTCTTCATTACAATATTTCAAGATCTGCATCTCTATATATTTTGGTGTAATACTTGGAATTTTGTTTTGCTTGGTTGTGTATGAGAGATTGACACAAGGAGGAATTCCTTTCCTGCTTTTTTTTAAACTGATTATTCATTTGCTTGCTATATAAATGATTCAAAATGACCTCCACAGACCCTCAGTTTCTTAACTTGAAAGCCTCTTTTCTGAATTCTAGTGTGATCTGAAGACTCAGAGAAACTTAGATGCTTAACAAGAAAAATAAATATTTGTGTCAAGCAACTATCACTTATATTTGCTACAAGGATTTTTAGCAAGCCTTCGCAAGAAATTTAAGACTGGCCTCCTCATGCTCATGTGGCTGGTAAAGGCCTTTGTAGATGAGCAACTGTCTAATATGTGGCAATGTTCTCCTTGAAGATGAAACATGTAGGGCAGGGGTAGGGGCAGTCTTTGGAAGCAGGCTGACTATGGTTAAAAGAAGTCTTAATTGTACCACTTGATGGTTCAAGTGGGTTGCTTAATCTCTGTTGTCTGTTTTCACCAGTAAAATTCAAGTAGACTCTTGGCCCTGTCCATGGAACGTAGTGACTTCTTCTGAAAAGACAGATACCAAATGAATCTTTTTCACTTTGCAGCTAATACAGCTAGAGATCTAATTTACAAACATACTCCCCAAAACTTAGTTAATGAGTTGAGGGTTTTTTCTTTAACAATTGCTTATTTCTATTCTAATGTTACTCGACTTAGCAGTAATATAAATATAAGGTGTCCAGTGCAATACAAAACTCACATTAACAATGACTTTGTTTTTTAGTATAAGTATGCCTAAATTGGCCATACTTATGAAAAGAAAAAAGAGTAATTCATTTAACTACTTACCAAACCACTTATATAAATACAGGATGACCAAAAATTGCTTTTTTGTTAATTTTTATAAGATACTATAACAAGAAATATACAAAGAACAATTTTAACAAATGTATTCAGTACAAGAATCGACTAGTTGAAATGACATTTGCCCGAGTGACACAGGATAGTCAGTACATAAACAAACATGCTGCCTGCTTGATGTTCGGGGTGAACTGTTAAGTGGTTAAAACACAGATTTAACTGAGTAGTCTTTCTTTTACACGACAAAGTTCCTCTCTCCTTTTCCTAATTTTTCTAAAGAAATTTGGTATTTTTTGTAATTGAAATTAAAAGTATACATGCAGACAATTGTATTACCATAAATTCAAATTATACATTAGAAAAATTAAATTGAGTAGGAATGACTGAATCATATGTACTGAAACTTTATTTACTAATTTAAATGTACCAAACCTAGCATTCTTCTTTCCCCTGAACAAAAAGGAAACAGTCCAAAATGTTAATCAAAACAGAGTATTTTTAAGTGACCTTTTAAATAATTGATCGTGGAAACTGATTTTATTTTCACAGAATGCACATGCTGACTTTGCCAAATTATTTTATTTGATGTCTGACTGATTTTTTTAGCATGGGAGAATGATAGGATTAAATAGCATAATGTGTGTGCCAAGCATTCAGCAACAAGGAGGCAATCCTGCCAAAGAAGGAACACTTCTCACAGCCTTTTAGAATCTGAACTATTTTTTATAAAAATAGCTTTATTTTGAAAACTTCTGTGTCTTCAACAATAACAAATAAAAATTACCACCATAGATATTTAAGGCACAAAATTAATTTTTTTTTGGAGAATTTGGTTAGCATTCAGTGTTACAAACACAAAATATGTTTATTCCCCAACAACCACCTTAGAAGGAAAGTAAAAAATACTGGAAGACATTGCCCTGCTTAGACAAGGAGGAAATGACATGAATGCTGTATTTCTGGGGTGTGTTCTCATCGCACCACTCAATCAAATGCTTTGTTCAATTGTTTTGGCAAAAGTCATACTATAGGAAAACATACTTCTGGGCCCAAATGGATGAGTGCGTTTCAAATACCATCCTAGATTCCAAAAGAATTTCACATGGGAACTGTGGACATAGAAAGGACAAGGTAGATGTATTAGCGCTTTATAAGCTTGAACTATTTTTTACACAGTTTATAAATCCTGCTTCCAGTGAAGAGTTTTCATGGATTCTACATAACATTTGATGTCTTAACTCCACAAATACATCAACATAGAAGGATAAAAACTACTCAAACTACTTGGAGAAAGTAAATGTTAGAGAAATACCTTAGGAAAAAAAAAACTTAAAGATCAGAAAGAGGAGACGAGCATTTCTTTTAATACAATCTAGAATAAAGACTCTGAACTGTACCTGAGATGAGAACAGTCCTCACTAAAAGAGAGTGCACACATACACACCCGGAAATAGACACAAGCCAAACCACCATGACAACACCAGGAAAGAAGGTGATTTGTCACCAAACACAGATTAAGACTGGGGAGCTGAAGACATGATTAGACATTAGGTTTAGAGTTTAGGATAGAAACATAGTAGAGCAGAGTTGGGTTGCAGAATCCTAATTAGGAATATTTGAGATTTGAAAAGGAAGAAGCCGGTAGGTTCAAGCCCATGGTTGAATAGGAGCCTAAAAATAAATTGCCTTCCCAGTGATTCCTACCATCTAACTATGCTTTATAGATTCTCCTTTATTACATTACTGGGCAACAAAATAATATAAGATATAACCTAAATAGTAACATTAGATGTGCATAGTTCTTTATATTTAAGTAAGAATTTGTATATTCTAAATGCTTCTTGTGCATTCTCTCTTCCTTCAGGCTGAGCTAAATGCTCATATGGATAAAGGGAAGTTGAGAAGGATTCAGTGATCATCTTCATACCTGAAGTGGAATAAGAGCCAGAATCCAGGTTGCCCATGCTGGTTATTCAAGAAAAACACAAGTTACATATTTTAAATATATTTAAAATTAAAAGAAAAGAATGTTAAGTGATAGACTTAAAGACAAAAAGGAAAGGATTAGAGCTGGGCACAGTGGCAAACGCCCAAAATACAGCACTGCAGAGGCTGAGGCAGAAGGACCACAAGTTGGAAACCCTCCTGGAATATGAAGAGACACTGTCTGAAAAGCAAAACAAAACAAAGATGGAACTGGAACAATTAGAGGCCAGGACTGTGGGAAATAGAGGACTTCAAACTCCCTTCAAGGATTTCAGAGTGCTCCTGCAGGTAAGGAAACTTGGGCCTGAAACCAGTTGCTCAATTTAGCCAATAAAAGTACACACTAAACAGTACAACTTGAATTTCTGAATACAATAAATTTTTTTCTATTTTTTCAATGTATGTCCCAGTCTTTAACTGTAAGTACAACCAAGTTTCAGTACAACTATGTCCTAATATTTTGGTCATTTTTACACTAAAATATATACCTGTTTTTCTACAATAAAAATGAACATTGGCATCTTTCTTCTTACAGGGCAACCTTGTTTGAAATAAAGAGGAGGGCTCTAGCTTCCCAGAGAGATGCAGGCCTGAGATTACAGACTCAAAACCCGGAAGCTTAACAACTGATTGCAAATTCTTTCTTTTGTAATAAAGAAAGTGAAAGGTAGCATCCAGACAGTGTACAATGGAAGAGACAGGAACAGAGTAGAAATGGTGCCTCCAGACCAAAATTAATAGAGAAAAGAGGAAGAATGCTCTGGATCCAAATAGCTGGCCAAAAAACAGAGAAGCATGTGGTGTATGCAGGCCCTCTTTGGATTTCCATAGCCACACTGTGGCAGGAGGACCCAGTGGGACTGGGCTCCTCAAAGCAAAGCCAAAAAGAATGAGGCTAAATTATGGTTGCATAGCTTCTGTGGCACGTTAATCTCAAACATTCTCTTTACCTGAGATATCAGAGACAGTGCTTGGCCATTACTGAATACAGAAATAAGAAGACAGGTGAGCCAAAGCAGGCATGCAATTATTTATACTGATGTTTATTATCTATCTCCCCGTAGATTAAGCTTCTTGAAACATGAAATTTTTTATATTAAAAAGTAAGAATAAAAAGAAAAATCTATGCATTTCGCATTAATGACATAATATATCATAGTTATCTTCTTTATATCCAGGATCCAATTTCCTCACTTACAAAACAGGAAGAATCTACATATTTTAAAGGAGAATTAGAATATTCAAAGCTTAATACTTTAAGGCATTAAAATGAAACCCTCCTCAAGGAAGACAATTCATTTTCAAGCCTTTTCCTCTTTTATTTTTATCGCTCATTTGCTTCATAAATTCAACCAAGGCTCTTTAGCTTTATAGTTCTTAGTTATATTATAAGTAATGGATGTAATGATCTCCTAGCATGCTTCCTGTATTATTAAGGTAAGGAAACATTCAGAAAATTCATATTTTACTGTAAAATCAATGTCATAAATAACATTTCATCCTAAATTAAAATTTACTCCAATCTAAAGAATGGTCACTATGCACACACACATACATGCGCATGCACACAAATGCACACACACACAGACACTGTAAAGTTTAATGATTCTTACTAAAACAAGTATGAAACTGAAATAGCATGACAAATTTATATTTAGAGACACAAAGAAAAATACATATGATCAAAAAGCTGACATATATTGGTCACATATTCTTGTAATCTAAAAGAAAGAAAATACCCTGTAATTACTTAATTTTCCCTCTGATTGAAGATGTAAATGTCTTTTTTAAAGAAAAATGTTTCAATAAAAATGTCTTTGTGTAACAAAAAGAAGTTGGATAACACAAATCATAGTTGTAAACTCTATAAACTCAAAACAGAACTTGGGAAATCAAGTTGCTCCATTTAATATATTAAAATCAAGATACCAACTAGTGTTAAACAAAATAAAAATAAATATATGAAAATCTTGAAAAGTAGTTCAAAATTCTGATAACTAATGAATGTTAAATGTTAAATAACTAGCCAATTTGAATATTTTATTTATCTTGTATAAAAGCTATTGCTAATAAATGAAAATATAAAATAACAAGTGATAGTTTATTGCAATTGAAATGGGTACAGTATATCAATAATGACACGGGCTGGGGATTTAGCTCAGTGGTGCCGCCACCTGTCTCATAAGCACAAGGTCCTGAGTTCGATCCCCAGTACCAAAAAGAAAAAAAAAAGTGTCATATATTCCCCAGTTAGAATTGATCTAATTTTATTTACAAAGATAAGACCAATTCTATCATTTATATGTTAGTATAATTTTTCTTTAGTTCTGCTTAAAATGGAAAATTGCTATATAATTTCAAAACCCATGCAATAGTGTAGCAAAGCCACTATATGCTTCTTTTCATATAATTTTCAATATGTGTTTCCAAAGTCCATTTTAGAGGTCATTAATTTAATAAGATCTGACCACATTATTCTTTAAACAGCATTACTAAATCTTACACCAAAATTTCCAAATGAAACACTGGGCACTTCATACAATATAAAGATTTTAGTTCTATAAAATTGTCTGCATTCAATTATTTGTTCACGTGATTCATCATGATTTGTTCATTTTATGATGTACTAATTTTCATCACTTAAAATAACACTAAATTGACAGAAATAGGAACTCATTTGTCAAGAATAATATTTTTAAATACATATTGGTATAAGTTCTAATCTGAATATTAAATTCTATATTATATGATTTTTGAAATTTAATAATATTCCAAACTTAAAATTATTGACAAATAGTAATGTCTTTGAAGGAAGCAAGTACAAATGTTGAATTATGATGCCATGAATATTTTAATACCAGGAGGTCCTGAGTTTGATCCCTAGTAGAATCAAAAAAAGAAAAAAAAGAAAAGAAAAAAATCAAAAACATTTTGTGTTAGTGCAAATTTTGGCATTATAATGAAATACTTGTTAGTAGAGCACTGAGGCATCTATGATATAGGAATATTTATTTGCAAGAAATATATCCCTTTGCATGCAAGTCTAAATAAATTTCTAAGTGATACTAAGAGAATTGAACTTTCTAAAATCTATTTTAAAGAATAATTCAAAAATTAATATAAATACAAATATGAAATCAGAATGAATATCTTCCATTATTCATTTTGCCAACTATGTGTTAATAAGTCATTCAGAAGAGCACAGATTTTGTGACTTGAAAACTTGAAAGTATGAGACCCAAGATGATTTATCATAATTATGGCACAGGGAATTTTCCCAATGCTGAAATTGTGCAAAAAAATCCCAGATCATTATGTTTACACACACTTCAAGGCCTGGTATCAATTCTGTTTTCACATATTACTTCAGAATAAAATCATTACCTCTCAAACTATGATTACTGAGATTATTTTAAAATAATTTTAAACATTTATATTTATAATCACTTCTCCTACATTTTTAGTAATATGTTTGAGCTTACTTACGGACAATTTATGGAGAAAGCACATTTTTATGTTTACTTACTCATGATTTTGACCATTATGGAGTAGTTTAGAGCACCAATGTATTACAACTATTAAAAAAATTATATATATATATATATATATATATATATAAAGACTTGAGGTGTCAAAATCCATGAAATGGAGAGAATATAGTAAAGTGAGGGAAGATCTGTTTTGCCTACATCTACAATTTGTTTCCTCCCCCAGGGCTTTGGTGATTTATTTTTCCCACAAGAAGAAAGTTGTAGAAGTCAATAGCGCTCAGCCTAACAAAGCATAAAACATTAGTTAACAACGTAGCACCTGAAAGACAATATTGGCACTTGGAGCTGTCAAGGCAGTTAGGAATGCATGTACCTGGGCCTTGTGGGAAAAATGGGCATGGCAGGTAGAGGTCAATCATTTCAAGACAATTGCCAGTTGTCAAATTTCATAGAATCATCATACTAAATAGGGAAAATTTAAAAGCACTCCCAACTAAAATTAGGAACAAAACAAGGATTTTCACTATCACCACTTCTGTTCAATATAGTGCTTGAAACATTAGCCAGGGAAGTTGGGCAAGAGAAAGCAATAAAAGGAATAAAAGGAAAGGAAGGACTCAAATTATGACTCTTTGCAGATGACATCACACTTTATGTAGAAGACCCAAAGAAATCCACCAAAATCTATTAGAATTAATAACTAACTTAAGCAATGTAGCAGGATACAAGGTCAGCATACAAAAATCATTAGCATTTGTGTATACCAATAATGAACTTGATGAGAAGGAAATTATGAAAACAATATCATTCATAGTAGCCTCGAGAAAAATGAAATACCTGGGAATTAACCTAACCAAGGAAGTGAAAGACCTCTACAGGGAAAACTACAGTACTCTGAAAAAGGAGATCAAAGAGGACATCCGAAAATGGAAAGATGCCCCCTGCTCCTGGGTAGCCAAAACCAATATTGTCAAAATGGCCATACTGTTATATAGATTCAAAATATCAACAGCATACTTTACAGATCTACCGAAAACAGTCCTAAAATTCATATGGAACCAGAAGAGACTCAGAATAGCAAAAACAATTTTTGGCAACAAGAGCAAAGCAGGAGGCCTTCAATCTCTACTACAAAACATTAATTACAAAAAACAACACGGTACTGGAATAAAAACAGATAGGTGGATCAATGAAACAGAATAGAGGATACAGAAACATCCCCAAACACATTCAGCTATCTGATCTTTAACCAAGGGGCCAGAAGCCTACGTTGGAGGAAAGACAGCCTATTCAGCAAGTGGTGCTGAGAAGAATGGTTATCTGTGTGCAGAAGATTGAAACTGGGTCCTTATCTCTCATCACATACTAAATTAAAATCAAAATGGATCAAAGATCCAAACATGAAAACCGAAACATTAAATATACTGGAAAATAAAATAGATAAAACACTTGAAGATACAGGCGTAGGGAAGAACTTTCTAAACAGAACCTCAGTTGCACAACAAAGAACAGCAATAAAGAACAGATGGGATTATATCAGATTAAAACTTCTGTACAGCCAAAGAATAAATTACAGTGAAGAGACGACCTATAAAATGGGAAAACATTTCTAGCTACTCCTCAGAGAGAAGACAAACTTCTATAATATATAAAGAACTCAATAAATTAAACCATCTAAATTAAAGATCCAGTTAAAAATGAGCAGACAATTCACTGAGGAAGAAATGCAAATGCTCAACAAATATATGAAAAAATGTTCAACATCACTGGCCATTGGAGAAATGCAAATTGAAACAATGCTAAGATTCCATCTTACTCCAGAAAGAATGGCAATCATTAAGAAATCAAATAATAACAAATGCTGGTGTGGCTATGGTGAAAAAGAAACACTCTTACATTCTTGGTGGGAATGTAAACTAGTACAACCATTATGGAAATCTATGTGGTGATTTCTCAAAGAACTGAAATTAGAAATTCCATATGACTAAGCTAATCCCCTTCTAGGTATCTTCCCTAAAGCACTTAAGACATCATACTACAGCAATGCATGTATATTAGTGTTTACAACAGCACAATTTGTAATAGCTAAATCCTAGAAGCAGCTTGTATATCAATCAACAGATGATTGGATAAGGAAAATGTGGTTTCTATATATAATGGAATACTACTAGGCTACAAAGGAGGACACATTTGAGACATTTGTAGGAAAATGGATGTGCCTGGAAAATATAATGTTGAGTGAAATAAACCAGACACACAAACTTAAAATACTGTATGCTATCTCTCATTTGAGTGAGGCAAAGTACAAAGAGAATAATAAAAGATGGATAGAAGGAAACAAGGGGATGGATCTCTAGCAGTAGGGAGGGGTCTAAGGAAACAAGAGAGTGTTGAGGTGGAGGGGAAGGGGTAATAAGGAGAATAAAGATATGCCATGTACAGGAACTCAATAACCTCAATTAACGTAAACATTATATGCCATAACATCAGCTAAGGTTAATAATATGAACAAGATTGAAAATTTGGATAGGGGAATTCAAGGAGGAGGAAGATACTTGGGGGAGGGAAGAGGATTAAAAAAGAAACAAGATGTATTATGCACAGGTACCCACTCCGCCAGATGATTGTAAACCACATATAATGCAAACAGGTACTAATAAAATTTTTAAAAGTTTAAAAATTTTCAGAAAATAAAAAATTAAGCACCTAACCCAAAAGCCACTGAAATGCAAAATAAACTATTTGGCAGTCTTAACCTATTAAGCAGCTGAAATTGATGTTTTGGCCACAGAAGAGGACTTTTAATAATAATGATAATAATAATAATAAGCTTCAAGATCTCCGCTGGGAGTCATGGAGGTTTCAGCTTCTAGAAGAGTTGAAATGAATCGAATTAACTTCACCGGACTGCAAAGAAGAATCAGCTCATTTCCTATTCAATTAAGGAAACTGCTCCCAGGTAGGCTGCTTGCCAGAGCTTAGGGGCAACTTTCTGTGGGAGAAAATAAAATTACAGACTCCATTTTATCTTTCCTTACATTAGAATCACCAGAGAAAACAAAAAACAGAAATGACTAAAAATGTTACAGAAAATAGAAATGGAAGAGTCAGTCATTGGAATGATAAAATGTGGACTGCTTAGTTTTTGTGAAACTACAGAAAAATGACTGTAAAAACAATATGAACAAGAAAATTTAGAAAATCAAGGGAAAAATAGATGAAAGCACAGAGAATTTTGATAAAAATTTGGAATCAATAAGAATAGGTTAAATATGCATTCTAGAACCAAAAACACAATCTGAAATTTAAAATGCAATGGATGGTTTTAACAGAAGCCTGGATATTGTAGTTTTGAAATAAAAGCCATGTCAATATATAAATAGCTAAGCAAAATTATAGGTATGAAGAAAAATATTAGAAAGAATTGAGACAGACCAGACCATAAAATACTGTACAAGGGGGAATATGCTCAACATATTTATAACTGGAGTGGCAGAAACAATATTCAAATAAATAACTGCTGTTTCCTATGTTTCAGATATTAGAAATTTAGGAACCTGAGACCAGGTAAAGGAAAATGAAAGATGTGGGGAAGGGAGTGAGAAATAGAAAACAGCATATTTTATATATATATATATATATATATATATATATATAATGATAGGTATAAAAGATAAAAGAAATATAGTAGTTCCTTGACTTACTAACTTAATTTGTTCCCGAGGGGTGGTTGTAATACAAGTTGGTCAACTGAAGGCTCAGGCTCCTCTACACAGCCTTAAAAGTCTCTCTCCTGTATACAGACAGATCTCAGTGTCCTAATAGAGACATTGGCCCAGGATTTCTCAATTAACCCCACACAGGAAAGGATGTTGTAATGTTCCTTCCAGAACTCTTTAAGGGTTAAACCTGTATCTGAGACCATTCTGGAAGCACAAATGGCCGGCATTTGGGTCACAACTCAAGACTTTGGTTGTAAGTTAAAACTAAAATTCTGGTCAGAATCTAAGTTGTTCCTATGTCAGGCTGGTAGTAACTTAAGGTTTCAATTTACCATGAGAGACATTTGACAGTTTAGGAGAAATGGATATTTTTGACAAGCATGAGTCTAACGACAAATTTAAGATCAATAGCTATAACTGAGTTTATTCTCTCTGAAGGTATGAATATCACTTAGAGCAACACAGTAATACATAGGCCGACTGTCAAGTAAGGAGGGTGGCATATTGATAGTCACTTCTGACCTACCAAGTTTGATGATATGGAAACAGAATTACCTCATAAAATCACTCAGACATAGGTCTTGCCTCCCTTCTTCAACTTCAAACTTCACTTAATGTTTTATCTGACTTTAGCAAAGGTAATGAAATAATTAACTGAAAACCATTTTTATTTTCTAAAATATCACCACAACCATTTCTTATGAAAACTATAAATACCTTAACTCGTTAAAAAATGGAAGGAGGGACTGGGGATTTAGCTCAGTGGTTTCGTCTCCTGCTGCGCAAGTGCAAGGATCCGAGTTCGATCCCCGGTACCAAAAAAATAAAACTAAAATAAAAAATGGAAGGAGAGGGCTTCAACTGACATGAATTAATTATTTAGTCTGGATTACAAATGAGAAAAAGATAAATGGATTTAACAGACACCCAAAAAACAGTTACATAAATTTTGAAGGTACACTCAGAGCTGTTAATGGAAGAAGGATTTTAGCCAAGTTATTTTTTAAGCATAATGGACAGCTTAACGCTTCATTACTTCTTTTCCAGCTGTTAGCTGCATGCTATTTTAGAAAGGCCATTTCCTTTATCTAAAACACTTAGTCCAAACCATTCAAGTACACTCTGCTGCTTAAGAGAGAATGATGTTTTGAGTGACCCAGTTTTTAAGAAAATTTAACTTGTCATCCAAAAAAGGAAAGCTTTTGTAGGATTAAATGCAAATAGGTGCATCAAGAATGCTATATCTTTTTCTAAAACTTTAGACATAAAATAAATAGATAAAAATAAATAAAGGTGTTTCTTCATATTCATAACTTCAGCCGTTGGAACTTAATGCTTCCATAAAAACTATTATCTTTAGCCCTGTTATTTATATGATGAACTCAGAAGGAAATCACTTCCCTGTTGACATTAAAATTCAGCAAAATGCCCTAATATTTCAGCCTTACCTGAAGATTTAGCAAGCCAAATAATTGTTTTAAAAAAATAACTAGCAACAGCATGAAGAATGAATTTGGAGGCCCTTTTAAAGAAGGTATCACAAGCTCTCCAATTCAAGTTATTCAACTCCTTCATGTATAAATCCAGGTCTTGGCCACTTGGGTTCATGAAGTCTTTCTAGAGCAGAAGAATGATAAGAGCAATTGACATATTGGTGAGATCATTTGCCAGTTAGAATAATTTAAAGGCAAAAAAAAAAACTTACAGAAAGTAAATTGATGTATATTTATAAAAATATCGCTGCACTGATCCTGACCACAAATGAAATTGTGCTAAGTAGGGGCAGTGGGAGTAGAGAGACAGAAACAAAGATACTGATTACCTGGCTTCTCAGCATGTGTTACTTGTATATGTAGGAGTATGTGAACAAAGAGGTAAATGATGACCCTCAGAGCGCTGGGCCTCACTACCAGTAGCTACTTTCTGACCATATGAAAAGCAAAATATTTCATACAAAGTACGAAAAGAAACAAGGGAGAGGTTATAAGTCTAGTTTTATATAGAGTAAGTTGCGAGTGTCTCTACTATTATTTGGAGAAATGGCAAATAGGCATTTAGACATATAAGTTCAGGGCTAAAAAAAGAAGTCAAGTCAATTGATGTACAATTGGTACTTGTTAGAGGTCAGACCATGGTCATATTTATGTAAAACAATGAGATCATGTACAAATAGAGATTCAAGGAGAAGAGTTCAAGGGAATATCTGAAAATGGATAGAAGGCTTTTCTGAAAGTAACTAACAAAATAAAGGTTTGGTTCTATGCCAAGGAAGTAAGGGAAGACAGTATTTCAAGAGGTTTTAAATACAAATATGTAAGTTTAGGCTACTTTATCCTGAAAGCTTCAGTTTTCTGTATGAAGTAGCAGGGAGATGATCTCCCCAACAGGAAGGACAGAGAGAGGCAATGATGATTCTCAGAATGTGGATCATCGGTTCAGTTCTTATTACAGAATTGGTAGGAAGCAACTTAATGACTTAGCAACCTCATTTTAACAAGCTACACCAAATGATGCTTAAACCCAGTGAAGTTTGACAATCAAAAGACCAGAGATAAAAATAAATGAGCCATTTTATTCAGAGCTACTTAATTTTCTGTAGAAAACGGTCCAAAGATAACGACCTTTTAACATTGCCTTAATTCATTCTTCTCTGTTTCCTTTTAAGTAGGAACTTCTGTTGCCTTTCCAGGTTGTGACATGTGTTTGTTAAAAGTAGCAAATCTGCACTTGTTCCTCAGCTTCTCCATCAGGATGATATGTCCAAAAAAGAGCTGATAATTGATCATGGTCATTTTTGCCATCCAGGGAGACACACTTCTTCAGCCTTACCATGACTGACGAATGAAAGAAAATCTTAATGCTTTTTCCTTTCTTTCCATTTTTCAGTTGCTTTATGATTTATCATTAACATTTATAAAGAGGTGACTAGAAGTAATATACATGTTTCCATAGCTCATGACGTTGCTCTGCAACAGCACCAGCAATAAAATGACCTCTTACTAATTTCCTTCAACCCTTGTGTTTTTTCTATAGAACTGTTTACAAATTTTATAGCTGTTGCTCTCAAACTTTTACAAAAATGGAAATGTATTTTGACTGACATACATCAGCATGTAAACCACACACACTGAATGATGAATTATTAGACCATCATCTTCACAAAGCTACTTTCAAAGTATGAATAGCAATGGGATCAAAAGGCTCTCGCAATGAAAAAGAAATCCTGTTTCCAATTCTTATCCTTTAAATGGGCTTTTGGCTGTACATATGACTGAAGCATTTGTTGGTCACAATTAAATTTGACATATTATCAAAAATTACTCAATACTTATTCATAATTTGCAAAAATTTCTAACTGCCAGTGTCTGTACAGAAAAATAGTAATTGGAATTATTTTATTTTAGAAAGATCATGTGCTATCAAGTGCATTCTCAATCTTAAGTTGGTTGTGATTAGCAATTGCAACATTTGCTGTTACTGATTCAGAATGAGTTTATTTTCAATGTAATTAATTTTGCTTGTCAGTTGTTTGCTTAATACTAATGCCTATAGTTGTAATCTTATATATTTACTTCTGCATAATGTTTAACTTATAAATTTCAAATACATAGACTTAAAATTTGTATGTATTGTGGTAAAAGTTAAATCAGCTTTGTCCGTATTTTAATGAAATATATAGCTAATAATCTAAATTCTTATACCATGATACTTCTATGATGAATTGTCTAGAAATATGCATTATTTAGACAATTTATATACTATTAAAAGGAATATATAAAGTTGTTAAAATTTATAAGGTATTCCTTTAAAATCAAATTCAACTACTTTAACTTAACTTTTCTTAAAAAGTAAACAATAAATGATTCACATATCCTTTTAGGAAATACTTATCATTCCTCTTTTTAAATTGCTTTCTTTTATTTCTTATCAATTTTTTCCCAAAAGAAAGTAAATGTGGGATTGTTTCTTACTGGGTATTAATTTGTCTATGCTTTTAAAATCAGACTCCCTAGGGATGGTCAAGCTTTATTCTATTTCATTTTTATTCTCCTCTGGGCTTGCAACAATTCCAAATAAACTTCAAATCTTCAAGAAGTTTTGTCAGATATGAGTCTGTGAGTGATTATTCATCCAACATGTATCTACTTGATATCTATGGAGTAACGATGCTGGTCTCAGAACAATCATTTATATAAATTTTTCTCTGAGGACGGACTGGAGCAAGTAAACTAAAATCACAGCACAGAAGCTACTAAGCTTCTTGATGTCCCACCCTTGAATCACACCTACTCCTACTGTGGAGAATGTGATCACATGACAGATGACAAGAAAGAGGTGTTTCAAGGCAGCAGCGCAGGGTGGTGCTGTGGCCACATGCAGCTGAGCTCTCATTGGCCAGGCAGAAAGAACATAAAGATTGTGTATAAAGTATCCATCCCATTGCCTAACCCAACATACTGCAGAATCCCATATTTACCTTTCTACTTTCCTGATCCTTCTTGATTCCCTCTTAAGATCCCAGAATCAGAAAGAGATACCGAGTTGTGACAGGGCTGCCAAGTCTCTTCAAGACCTTGCCATCGTTGGCAATGATATGAATGAGAATGATGTGGAATTTTTGCATATTTGTGTTAGCAGTTTTATTATCTGCTGTGGTGACACAGGGAATCTCGGTTCCTAGATGTAAAGATAGAGAACTGTCCAAACATCTACTCGTGGAACCAGTGACTTGAGCATGGAGTAGAGTCTTGCCTCATAGCAACTGAGTCCCTGAATCCCAAAGCACCTGAGAGAAACCACTTATCTGGCTTCAGAATTGTACAGTTTTCATCTACCCCTCCTGTTTTAGGGTTCCACACAGGCACTACTTGATCAAACTATAAATCAAAAATACATAAGCATGTAAGTATGTATATGTGATATCTTGGTTTAGAAATCCCCTCATAAAATATTCTATCATTTTAGTTACAGAGCATTAACTCATCAAGTACCACCCCAAGTTTCTATCTCTCATCAAACTATCTGAGTGAAAGCAGACCACGAGTTGGAAAGAAAATACCACACAACACAATAAAGACAAAAAGATCTTGGGTAGGATAAGAAAGCCACTTCAAGGAAACGTGCACATTGTGATTAAAATATTTATCCAATCCTATGAATTAGATGCTAGGAAAAGATATTAATAGGTATTAAGAATAGTACAGCATCCAGTTAAGGTACTGTGAAAGCAGTTCAACTACAATTAATATTCCTTACACTGTTTAATTTTATCAAATGAAAATACTTATTATCATAAACGTATTTGACTAAATATATTTTTTTGCTGTTAAATATGTTATGTACTGATCACAAGTGAGTTTTAGTAATTTTTAAACTGTTCACTTGCATACTAATCTATAAAGATAAACATAAATGAGTGCATCCACATACCTACACATACTTGTATGTGTCTAAAATAGGTAGTAACAGTTTTGCTGAAATATTCTTCTTCCTGAAATATTCTTCTATTTGGTGTATGCAAAATTACTGTAGTGTACTTTAAACTTTAATTTCAATTAATAATCTTAGTTTTCTAAAAGCAGAAATATGAGTTGCTTTAAATATCAAAAAAAAAATCAACCAGTAGAATGTTCTAAATGTAGAGCAATAAATGGATCCAAAAATATTTGACAGGTGGCAGTTACTCCTAGATGTGACTGAATTAGACACAGCTGCTTTCCATAGAATAAAACCCATATGCTCAGTAAAAAGGGAGATTAGTTTTTATCATATTGTCACATTGAGTAATAACATTTAAAGAGCGATGTCAAAGCAAGCTAACACCGTTTGTATCTGGTGCACTAAAAATTCAACACAGAAAAATGTCCCACATGTGAAAAGAATTATGAACTACCAGAACTGTTGAAGAAAGTGACATTTCATGAAACATTGATCCATGAAATTCCTATCAATCCTATTGCTTCATACCCTTTGGATTGTTATATCTGGGGACCCAGTCATTAACAAATAATTGACATAAATAAAGTTTCAATAAAGAATCTGAAGATTTGCCTTTTCCTTTCTGGAACTAATAAATTCAGAACAAACTCATTCCATTTACTGTGACAGCAATATGTTTCTCTTGCGTGTGGCTTCACATTTTCTTCCATTGTTTTCCAAATACTCATAAGTACTTCCTTGATTAGTTCTGTTTAAACAGTATGTTCTGTAGCATTATTGTTTGGAGACATGCTATTTTAAAAAGAAAACATTAGCTATCATATAAAAGAATAGGCCATGTATATTCAATGAAAACAATATACATATTTGGATAGCCTTATATAATATAACTGTGAAATTAAAATATAACATGTTAGGTAGAATAAAACTGTATTTGAATCACCATGAAGGAAAAGTACAAATTCCTTCAAAAATTAAATGGTATTAAAATGAGAGTTTCCCTGTGATTCCATGAAATCCACTTGTGCAGAAGATCTGAAATAGTGAAGGATGGAAGATTGCATCCAATCAATGAAGGAAAGTATGTTTTCTATATAAAATTGTGTTACGTAGAAAATCAAATGAATAACAGAATAGATACGAAATGAACATACTCTATTTTCTGAAAAAAATAAATGTCTTCCTTTCCATTTAAGAAGATTTTGGGAAGCTAATGGTCATCATATGCTCTCTATGGCCTCCATGGCTCTGTCTAGTACTTCTAGGAGTCCACAAAAGGAGTAAGGTCCAGTGGGCTGAAGTAACAATAAAATAAAGCAAAAGTGCTTTCTAAAACTTTCTTGGAAACCTGGAATCCTAGAGTCAATGTCACTCACTATTATAAAATGAGCCTAGCAATAACAAACACTAGATAGTTTAGTTTCATTAGAAAGCGTTATCTGCTCTTTGTAGACATATGAAGACAATCAAAATATGACTTTGTCTTTGGTGGATCTCCTCATGTCTGAATTTTCTCATGCACCTATGTGTATTATGTTAGCAATGCAGGAAATGTTATCCAAATCCTAGTAATAATCTCCAAGTCTATATTTTAACTTTGATACTATTCATTCATTCATTCATTCAGGGAATACGATGGATATTTTACTATTCCAATTAGTAAAACATAAATCAAGACCAAAATATTTTGAACTTTTTAGCTATGTAGATCCATAGAGAGAGAAGAAAAATAAACAAGTGTGAATATTTGAACTCATTTGATGTGCTTTGTTCTACTTTGAAGACTATTTTCCAAGGATTTTTCTAAAGCTTTTAGGCAAAAAATCATTTAGAAATGTTTAAAGAATAAAGTATCTGCTAAAGTTTCTGTGCTGAAGTGGAATTTTTTATGAATTCCCAATATCTTTAGATCATAAAAACTTGTTTTATCAAAGATAGTTTTACAGTAAAATATATGTATTTACACAAATACACAATTCATATTTTGCATAAAATTTTAATAACAACTTCAATCTTGTTATAAGGAGAATTTCCAAGAAAAAAGGACCTAGTTTTTGGCTCCTAAGTTTTGTTCCAAATGAAAAAAATCAAGGTCATTCATTGCACAGGTACGAAACTTATTAGCAATTTCTACTCCAAGACAGTTTCAATATTCCCCACCACACCCATGAAAATGCTGTTTCATTCATGTACGACATAAAGAGGTCCATTCATACTTGGGGATTTGATGGGACTGGTGGAGAACTTATTTATAAACCTGACAGAATCTCCCTAACGCACAAAACAGATATACTGCTCTTTATTATCTATGTAGACATCCAAAATGGTAGCGAAAAGAGGTCTTTCTCTTCTTCAAAGTTAAGTATCAGAGAGAATGTTTAAGATACCCTTTGTACTATGGATAATCCCAGCATAGGTACTGTAGGGGAATATTTTTTACAAAATACCTTAGCTTGTTCTTCAAACCACATTTTTAGAGAGTAGACTCAAAGCTACAAAAAAAATTTAAAATTTATGCCTGACTTTCCTTCCAAAAAAGTGTTAAAATATTCTAAGTAAGCTTTCACTGATTTTTGTGGTAAAATTCAGTCACGAAAAGGAAAGCGATAAAGAAGTCTGCTCTGTATAATGCAGAAAACATTGCAAGGATAAGATTCAATACACAGCTGAAAATATAAGAAACAACGTTAATACAAAACATTTGAATATGAGAAAAATCAGTTACAGACCTCCATGATATGTCTCAGTGAAATGTGCATGGCATTTAAAGGTAGGTATGCAGAGAACATTCTGATTTCACTTGCAGAGTAACAAAATCTGCCATTATGAAGGCCTGGCTCCTACTCTGAAGGTGTATTTCTATGCTTAGTGAGACAGGGTCGAAGGGAGGGACCCTTTGGCTCTGTGTCAGGCACAGTTGAGTTTGAATTCTGGTCTCACCAACCATTAGCTATGATCCTTCAGCAAATTGCTGAAAGTCTTTGGTCATATTTTTCTCAAATTTCAAGAATAATAATCATATTTATCTCATAAGTATGTTTAAAAGATTACAAAGAATGAGATAGGTAGAGACCATTTAGTCCCCTCTTATACATAACATAGTGATCATTCTATAAACTTCTTTGATACTTGATACTTTTTCCTTTTTTCTTTTTTGAAAAAAGATTTCACCTTTTTGTTCTTCCCTTTCTTATTTGCATTTCAATACTTGACTTCATTTTATAGTAGCTAAAAATTATTATTTTTATAAATTCTGTAGCAAAAATCTGTTGTAGTGAAAAATAGTACACATGTTGCAAAGATTTTCTAAATTCTGTCACATGGAGGAAATTGTAATACTGAGCAATTGTCATGGTCCCTGTAATTTGATAAACCTTAAATATCATGTCATTTAATCTCCACAAAATGGTTATGAGGAAATAATTACAATTGTCCTTGTGGTACAATTGAGGGCCCTAAAACTTCATGGAGATGATATGACAATAGATCAAGAGTGCACCACTACTTCTGGGAAAAACAGGATTTGAACCTTGACCATTTAGCTGTGTTATTTTCACAGCCATCAACTCCAGTGGATTTTTCAGGCAGGGAAGATTCATGGGTTAGCCTACTAGGATGCCTAGTAGACTTCATGCTCCTTAGAGGCATGTTTCTGAAGAGAATTGTGGGACCCCAAGGTCTTCTTCATTCTATTTAATATTCTCTGGCTTATGAGGTAAATGGTTTTGTTCTGCCATATACTTCCATCATGAGATACTGCCTCATCTTGACTCAATGGATCAAACCCATGTAGCCAATTGGTCATTGATTGATACCTCCAAACGTATGCACCACAATAAAGCTTTTCTCTTTATAATATGATAACCATAGGAATCTTGTTGCAATGATGGAAATCTCCTTAATTCAGATAGGTGCTCCCAGGAAATGCTGTTCTCATTAATAATGAGCAATAGTGTCACAAAAGAAGGCTCAATAAGGATGATCATTGATGACAATAGCGTTCATATTCTTTCTTGTGTATAAAAACCAGAGACGTAAACTTTAATCTTCAGAGAGGTAAATACAATACAGAAAGGCATTTTGTAATAAAATCAATCTGTGATATATTTTTTAAAATTTAAAGTAGCATTTATTATTTAGAAATCTCAAAGTTACTTTGCTGCAAAGTATTTTTTAAATACATTTTTATTTTTGGAATAGTTTTAGATTTACAGAAAATTACAAATACGGTACAGAGGTTTTTTATATGACCCACATCCAGTTTTTGTTATTAATATCTTACAGAAATATGGAACATTTGTTACAGCTAATGGACCAGTGTTATTAACTTATGATTAACTAAAGTCTATGCTTCATTCCTATTTCTTAGCTTTTACTTAATGTCCTTTTTCTGTTCTAGGCTCTCATTTAGGTAACCCACATTACATTTAGTCATCCTAACACCTAGGCAGAAGGCCCATTTGTCTGTGAAAGCTTTTCAAAAAACTGATCATTTATCCATTAGATATGGAATATTTTTACATTTTAAGGGAAATTTTAGAAATAAATATGTTCAATTCTGTACTAAACTGTAGCTATGAGATACTCATATAAATACAAAAGTCTATACAGATTTTAAAAAACCCAATTTTATTAATGTATCTTACTATTGAAATGCTATTCCCCAAATACAGACACTTGTATATAGGATAAATTTGTATTCCACATACCTTTTGGATAGAAAAACTGACAGTTGAACCAAAGGACTTGACATAATACTTAAAACAAATATGAAAATCCAGGGAGCTTTAAAACTATCAAGAAAGATCTAGAAAGCCTTTTCTACCATAGCGCATTAAGGAAACTCTTCAGTGTGTGTTTGGTACTACCCTTGGCTCTTCTAGAGAGCATTTAAAATTATTCACAAAACCTACTCATCTAAAATTGAACTCATCTAAAAAATGCAACTGAGAAGAAGAAACTATCCTTAGAATGACTAAAATATATGTGGGTTCATTTATATGTAATATTATGCGATATATTATATAATATGTATATATTTAAAACTAGTACTGTTTTGGGTTTTTAGATCATTAGTAACTGACCAAGAGTATTGTTTTTTAGTTGACAAGATAACCCTAAAATAAAATATATTCTTGCTGCTAGGCAGGATCTTTTTAAAGAATGTCCAGTTGTTCAGTTAACTGTAAACCTTTGGATAGAAATGATATTTATAAAACAAAAATTGTATTTATTTATTACATATTGACATTTGATCACACAATAGCTTCGAAAGAAATTTATCTCTCCTGCTAATTTTAAAGAACTCAAATGTCCTATATCTAAATACATTCAATTCCTTTTCTAAGACATCACAGAAATTCCATGATGCATCTGGGTCAAACAATCCGATGTAATCGATATTATTTTAAAGTGATTTCTCAAAATCTCTTTTTTTACAAGTGAAATCTGTAGCTTTATATCTTCTTATTTTGGCTTCTCTTTCATGTTTGGTATTTCCTGAAACAATTCTATTAACAAAAAATCTGGGGCTGAGGAAAATATAATTTTGTTAAATGCAGAGAGAATACACATAATCTTAGGGAGTAACTTCAGAAAGTGGATCAAATTTACTTGCCCTATGCCAAATTTAATTCTTGCAGTTTAAGGAACATGCTTTAGACTGGCTGTTCTGAAAATACACACAAGCTTCTTTTCGGGATTTAACACTGCTTTCGACTCTGGTATTCCACCCAGCTCTGGGATACTTTTACCAGCTTCTCTATACTTTACCTCTTTTACTGGTTTCTGTGACCTTCTTTAGAAGACTTCAGCTGAACTACTAGAAAAGCTTGGTTTATCTTCACTCCATTCCTTCTGGGTAACCCCATAGCCAATAGGTATATGGTCCTGGAAGGGAAACAAACTCTCTTTCCCTGAGAAGAGACACATTCTGCTCAGAGCTCCTGGTGGGATTTCACTGAGGATGGATCACTGGCAGAAAATCTCATCTTTACTTGGCTTCTTCTTTCTCCTTTACACCCTTATTTAATTTCCCTGGGAAGATTGATGTATAAATTCGCATCTCCTAATTGGCTTCTGGAAACAGCAATCAAATGCTCCCATTGATTTGACAGGTCTTCAAAGGAGGGAAGGTCCAATCTTACTCATGGATGTCAGTGTAACAATGATGGAGCCATCGGATCTAACAGTAGAATGAAACAGTATCACGTGATAGTAATTTCAGGAAAGCAAGTAATGTTCTGTAAGAGAAGTCTTACTAAATATGATGAAGAGCATTAATTTTTCAAAAAATTAAACTACCATTGGCATTGATATATAGGAAATAAAGGTAGGAATGAGAAACTTCCTCCCTTAAATTTTGAAAGTGTCAACTTCATGCTTATTTTGAAGTGTTGAACAGCACTCCATGAGACTTGCTAGATTAGAATTAGCAGGGCTGGGAATTTAGCTTAGTGGTGCCACTGGCTGCCTTGCAAGTGCAAGGTGCTGAGTTCGATCCCCAGAACAAAAAAAAAAAAAAAAAAGAAGAAGAAGTAGAATCTTTGCCCAATTTTTAATTCCATGATAGCTTCTCATGTACAATTTATAAAAATTAAAAATCTTACACAAAATGAAATCTGTATCTACAAAGACTTTGTTTCAATTTTTTCCTTTTCTCATAATTTTTCCTTTCCCCTCCCCTCCCACTTCTCCTACCCCTTTGGACCATTTCTTCCTATTTCAAATGATCAATTATTTATTTTAATCATCTTAATCTTTGTTTACTCCTAAAATGTACCAATAAAAGAATTTAAGGAAAAAATAAAAATAAAATAAAATCTGAATTACATGACCAAAGTGAGATAATTATATAAAACAGAAAATGTTAAAATATTATATAAAAATAGAAATATACATGGATTGAATTTATAAGAAAAGCAATAAGTGGTAAAATCTACCATGATTACATTTATTTTTAAAAGTTCAGAAATCTCAAGGATTGTATTTCCTGGAGTTTTTAGAGGAAACATTTAAAAAATACATTTTCTTTCATCATTACATCTCATTTTTCATAATGAGTTTATTGTTATCTTTTCTGAGTATAAGAAATTAGCTTTTTAAAAGCTCATGCCCTAACTAATTATTCATGCAGTTGACTTAAAATTTACATCACATATACCAGAGAAAGGACTTTTAAGATTTGAAAAAGGCCATCTGTGAAAATGGCCATTGTGTGTCTATCCCTTTAAAATATTTTTAAATGATATTATTGAAAAATGGTTATGATCTAGCTATTTATATTTCCACAGACATTTAGAAGCAAGATAAAAATGAGGTTTCTAGTCTGGGGAGATTAAACCTGTCTGAAAAGTGATTGAGGATAAAACAATCTACTGAGAAATGATTGTTCTTACTTTAAAATAGTAAGTTTGTCACAAACTCACTTACTGAGTAAGGACATAGATAAATCAAGAGGCAAGCAGGGAGTTTTCTTCTCAAACTTGTGAACAGATAGAATCAGACTGTTACTACAAATCACTGGATGTTGTGGATGTATACCAAGCCCCCCATGGAGAATAAGAAAAAATCATCTACATTTTCCTACACTCATGAAAAAAGAAAAGCAACTTCAGTTATAAATATTATAATTATCATTTTCAAATCAGGAATCTTAGGTATAGAGATACATAAACAAACTACAGTATTAACTTCTACTATGGCTCATACCTTTAATCTTGAAATTTTCTTAGGGCCAAAGCGCTGGTTCTTGAAAAACAACCATTTCTTCTCTCTTTTCTTTTCACTTAGAAGCAGATAGAGAGGTAGAGAAGCCATCAGAGCGGCAAACTGTATACAATCAGGTCTTGATAACCATGGTAGGGTCTGCTTGTACATTTCATGCTCTTGTCATCTTAGTGTATGTGAACTTTTCATAAAGCCATATAGGGAAGGCTAGAACAGGCCAGATGTTTAGAGGCACATCAGCCAACAACCTCATAGAGACTGATATAGAAAAAAAATCCATCCAAGATGCTTTACCCAACATTAAAGCCCCTGTTAGAACTACATTTTAGAAGTGATTTTTTTCATTGACTATTTTTTTTAATTTATATATTAATTGGTACATTTTAGGTATGCAATACATTTACATTCATTATTGGGTGTTTGTACCTGTACATGATATATCTTGGTTCTTATTTTTTTCCCCATTACCTGTGTGCCCTTCACCCCCTCCACCCTTTCCTATTTACATAGACTTTGTTTCCATTTTTTTTTCTTTCTCATACTTTTTCCTTTCCCTTCTTCCCTTTCCCCTTCCCCTCCCACCACCCCTCCACCTTTGGACCTTTTCCTACTTCAAATTATTATTGTTCATTTTAATCATTTTCATCTTTATTTACACTTTCAGTTTCTCACACTAGAAATGCTATTCGATATTTTCACGTGTGTCCTATTTATTTATGGCCTCCATATGCATCCATTTAGCTATAAATGACTCTAGTTTCTCATTCTTTATGGCTGAGTAGTACTCCATTTTATAAAAAAAATCTTCTTTATTCAGTTTTACTATTGTTTTTGTTGAGTTGGGTAACTTTTCTTGTATTACAAAATCAAATTGTACAGGGATTAGCAAATTGCAAAGGACCAAATAGTAGATAATTTTGGTTTCCTTAGTAAGAGGAAAATAAAGAACATATGTATAGTCTGATTTCTGTATTTGTGGGTTCTGCATCTATGGATTCAACCGAGCACAGAGTACAAATATTCAGAAAAATGACATCTATACTGAATGTGTACAGATTTTTTTCTTCTCCTTGTTCCCTAACAATACAATATAACAATTACATAGAATTTAAATTGCACAAAGTATTCTAACTAATCTAGAGGTGATTTAAAGTATACTGGTGGATATGTGTGGGTTACATGAAAATACTATGCCATTTTATACAAGCAACTTAAGTGTCATGGATTTTGCTATGGAAGATAATGGAACAAATCGCCCATGGATACTAGGGGATGACTAGATAGAAAAGTAGATAGCTTTGCATATAGATGATAGATAGATAGAAAGATAGATAGATAGATAGATAGATAAATAGATAGATAGATAAATGTAGGTATCACTCATATATATGTATATATACTTAAAATATAGAAATGTAAACTTATAAAATGTAATTACCCTGTAGGTCATACTAAAACAGTTATTTAACTACATTTGGCAATAAGATTCTATTTTTCTAAGCCCTAATATAGCATGTAAAAAACTAGATATGACAAGAATCTGATGGGAATCACTCAGCACTCAAAATACTGAATTTGTTTTTCAAAATACTGAATTTGACTATGGATGAGACTGACTTGTTTCCATTCGAGAAGGGGTGAATATATTTCCTTTTGACATCAGCATATTTTAGCATGAATTAAGAATGAATTGAAGTGATATCTGTATTGTAATAGATGTTTAGCTTATTCCAGCTATCATAATTCTCTTTTCCTTAGTAGTGACCAGGTGAGAAATGAAAAGTTGCACAATCCAAGCCAATAAGATATATGGAAGGAGTTTTCTTATAAGTATCGATTATGGCTTAGATTGAGAATGACCCCAAAGGCTTCATGTGTTCATATGTGGGGCTTTTGAATGGTACTTGAATCATGGGTGGAGCATTGCTAACTTGCTGCTAGCGAGTGAGGTCTGGCCAGAAAAGGTGACTCGTGGAGGTGTGACAAGAAAAGGTTTATCTCCTTCCTTCCCCCTCTGTTTCCTGTCACCCATTATGTGAGCAGTTTTATTGCCCCTCATATGACCCTCTGCCATGCTAGGGACTGTAATCATGAATCAAAATAAACTTCTCCACCTTTAAGAGTTGTGGGTTTTAGGTATTGTGTCTCAGCAGTGAGAAGGTAACCAAAGAATATCTGAGAAATATTTTCTTTTGCAGAAGAAGGAGAGCTAGGAAAGAAGTGTCTTCCCTTTTTTATTCCTCTAAATATGGTCCTGTGTGAATATAGGATGTAATACCAGGATCTACTGCAGCTGTTCTGGCAGGGTAGCATAGCAAAAAGAAAATATTACTTAGCTGGACCTGCCTGCCTCTACACCCAGGCTAAAGTACAGAGATACAGATCTTTTCTGAATCTCTTTATCTATTAGTTCTGATTTCCAAAGCTACTTAAGTCTTTTGTTATAGTCATACTATATTCATTTTAGTTTAACCTATCATTCCTATTAATCTAAAGCATTCTGGCATGCTGATCTAGTTAAATCTTCAGTTTTTAATGCCTAGCATAAAAAAACTATATTTTAGCTTTCATCTAGCCTATGAAATACTACAAAGAAGTTGGGGGAGCACTGAACCATGGATATCTGGACCTTAAGCGCCAAGATTTTTGTGTAGATTTGGCATTCAAATACTGATTTACTGATTGCACAGTTCATGGAAGGCCACCTCTGGGCTGGCCAATTGCATCAGGCATGGGATGCACTGGTCAGTCTATAGATGTTTCTCTGTCCCTTAGCTGACAATTTTACCTTGATAGTAGAATGTCATATTGAAATAAGCTGTAGTTATGGTTAAGCCAGACAATACAAACCAAGGAGAGGAAGCAAATATGTGTGGTTGCTTTTGTCTTTTGTCAGAAATGTATAGCATGTGTAGAAATATAGCTAAATAGAAGGAAGATTCAGGGCTTTCCTAAGAGGGAGACATATACTCCAGTACATGTAAGTTTTCTCCCCAAGATCAAAGGAGTTTCTCTGATGTGTTACAGAGAAGTTATATGGTTGGAGCTCTAGAAGTCTGCACCATGAATGTAGAGTTCTCAACATAAGAGAAGCAACCAAGGTAGGATGAATAAATATAGGTTTGTGCTTACAAAGAGGAAAAAGGTTCAAATATAAATGGAAAGTCCCTTAAATGTAATCATAAGACGGGGGGAATACGCCCCTAGGATTCACAGGACAATGAAACATTTTCTCAGATGTTGAGCTGAAGTTTGTTTTAAATCCCTTCCTTGTACATTCTGTATATATTCTGTCTTTTTGGTGCTCCATAGTCATTTTCCTTCAGACTGAATTAAGCACAACTGAAAAGGAAAGTCCCCCACCCCAACTCCTTCTGCCAGGTAAGGTGTGTCACTCACTGCCAACAATCTCTCCCAAGTAAATAGATTGCATTGAGACTGAGTTCTTGGGTTTGGACAAGTATTTCCAAACTGCAACTGTCAACCTGTCACTGAAGTTGGGGACAGCACTCCTTGTTATCTAGCAAATATGAAAGAATGCTGGATGAATTAACTTTCCTACTGTTATATCTCATGGGAAGAGGACAGAATCACAAAACAAAAGTGTGGGCTGATTCAGTCTTTGTGTTTATTGGCAGAGCATTCATAAGATATTCTACCATGTACTCTCCAGGTTTATATTATGTTGCAGATGTCCAATATGGTTTTTAAATCCATTATTCAGGAATAGGGGGAGACAAGTCTACATTTTTATGTGCCAGGCCATGAAAGAAAGTGATCATTGAAAAAATACAAGCAGCCTTTGTCCAAGGTAAGTTTCATATAAAATTCTGGATGCTGGAATTTCAAATTGCTTTGGGACTCAGCCAGGCAACAACCCATGAGTTAACAGAACAAAATAAAGGATGACATGCACTATGTGAGTTTAATTAATTTAATATGTCTGCTTCTTCAGATGAGCCCTACCTAAAATAATTCTGAATGTATACCAGAAAGATCTTCTCCAAATAATTTTTGAAAATATTACTTATATTGCCTGGATAAAGAGTACTAGGTTAAAGATATTATTTAGATTGGATTTCAGAAAGGAGAACATTGGTAGCTTTAAATCTAACTATGTTAGTTAAGCAAAATTGAACTGAAATAATTCTGCCATTATCATGTTAACTGAGACAAGTTCATTTACTGAATTATTCTGGAAAAATTAAGCAACTCATTGGTATTTTTGGAACAATCCTCTTATTCATTCATTTGTTCATTCATTGATTCTAACAAGATGAAGTGTTTACCACATGTGAAGATGTACTAACCACTAGGAATACAGAGATAAATAGTTCAGAAACACATGGAATACATTCCAGTGCATTTTATATTCTCAAAGTTAAGGTTTTACATATGCATAGGAACTGTACATATGAAATAAGTCATAAAATAGCTAGTATTTCAGAATGCCTCTAACCTGATACAATAATATAGCAGAATACTATGTATTCAGCTACATTTTCTTGTAATTTTGCTGTGAATCTACTTTGGGCAGTTTTCAATCAATTCAATGAGTATCTATAATACAAAGGCTAAAAAGCAAGACTTTTTCCAGAAAACGGCAAACCTAATAAATGTTTATACCTTGTATATTTCAGTTACACCTATTTTGCCTGTTAGGAGTCCATGAGTCATCCGTGACCTCTTCTAATTCTCACCAGCTCCTCATCCTGTCTCTGCCCAATCAGTGTAACCTATCGATTCTATATATGTGATATATCTCAAGTTCGACACTTGCTCTCCCATTCCGCTGCCACTACCTTACACCAGACATCACATCTTCTTCTATATTAATAAATAGTCATTGTATATTTTTCTGCTTCCTTTCTGAATGAATTCTAAATTTATCTTCATTGCTAAGAACAGTACATTCTGAAACTCATTTTTCTTAATTATGGGGACTCTCCAGTGCACACAATATAAATTAAAACTACTTTAGCATGGAAATCTCTGTCATCTCTGATCTGTGATCTGACTGCTTTGGGCATTGCATTAGGGCCTCACCACCACATCTAAAGCCTTGTACTCTGCTCACATCGGAGAATTCTTAACTTGCTGATGGTTTTGCTTCCTCCAGATTGCTCCCCCTCCTCATCCATTTGTTAAACCACCTCAATTTTCAGGACTCAGTTTAAACACTTTCTTATCCTATAGCATTTTCAAACAATACCACTAACATAATCTCTATCTCAAAGTAGAATTGTTTTTCTGTATTCCAGTAGTAGCTACTTTAGATCCTTATTACTGGAATTTAGCTAAGTGTCTGTCCCACCGTAATCCATGAAGCTCCTTCAGCACAAGAAGTGTACAGTGAAGCAAAACTGCTCATCTCATGGACATGAAGCCAAGGAGAGGGAGAGGAAGGGGTCAGGTCCCACAGTTCTCTAAGAGGGCAACTCCAATGACTGGAAGAGTTCCCACCAGGCCGCACATCTTAAA
This sequence comes from Heterocephalus glaber, assembly GCF_053883595.1. NCBI lineage: Eukaryota > Metazoa > Chordata > Mammalia > Rodentia > Bathyergidae > Heterocephalus > Heterocephalus glaber. The sequence goes on from NW_028258138.1 coordinate 16,432,015, forward strand.
GGTCTCATACTTCCCAACAGCACCACTCCAGGACCAAGCCTTCAACACACAGGCCTTGGTGGACGTTCAAGATCCAAATTATGGCAATAGTTATTCAATGAATGTCACTTTCATTCAGTTTGTTGTTCATTATAATATTATTAAATTTTTACATCAATATATAAAAGTAGATAAAATTATATTAGTTTGACACTGGATCCCAAAATACAGAAGCAGGAATTTAAAAATTAAATTCATACAACTTACTGAAATGTTAATAAATATCTAGTAGCATATCAGATAGAAATTTGGTTAAAAAATTCTAAAAATGTGTTTGATAAAATACAAATATCAGCATGTATGCTTATGAACATTCAATGAGAGCAAATGCCTTTTTAAAAATTGCATTTGACAAAAGGGCATCAGGGATGAGGAGGAGGAAAAATGACAAGGTAGAGCACTAGGAAGAGTTTTAGGGCAATGAAAATACTCCATGATTCTACAATAGTGTATATATGTTATTAAATATTTGTTCAAGCCCATTATAACATGCAACAGGAAAAGTGAACTCTATCTACACATCAGCTTTGGGTGTGTAGGTGAATATGATGTATCAATACAGAATTACCATTTGCACAAATGTACCATGTTGGTGTAGGCTATAGATAGGAGGGGAGGTCTTGTCTGTGCAGGGGACAGTTGTGTATAGGGAATCTCTGTCACTTCCTCTCCATTTTGCTATGAACCTAGAACTGTTCAAAACATAGTGGCTAAAAAATAATCGCATTAAATTGGAAATTCTTCTCTAAATTCCAACAAATTATTATAATAGGAGGCATTGAAGAAATTAAAAATGTTTACTATTATGTCATATTATGAGATTTTCATAAAATATAAAAAGTGTGAGTGTTTTAGGCTGTAATTGGTAGTTGAATGATAAAAACAATTGAGTATTAGAAGCATTTCCTGACATGTGTTGAGAAAACTACAAGAAAGTCTATGAGGCTTAGATAAATTTTTAGCTGCATTTAGGATAGTCACTGGTACTGAACAAGTATCTATTTAGAAACAGATGAAAAAAATGAAATAGATATTTTACTTTGCCCTACATTTGAAAGGTTTTTATTACTATATAATAAATACATGGTTAGTGTGCATATAAATGGCAACTAGTGTCCAATTTTTGCTTTTTAACATCTCACATCTAGATTTTTATAATAATTTTACCATATGTAGTGAGATTTAAGTGATGTGCACAAGACTAAATATTTTTGGTATATAGTTTCATAATTTAGCATACACTTATGAAATAATTAATACACTTATGAAACCATCCAAAACAAGGATAGTGAACATATTCATTACCTAAAGTTAGGTCACGATCCTTGACTCATGCCATTCAAAGAATTCACTTATCTGCTTTCTACTACCCTTGATTTCATTAAGTTTTCTAGAATTTTATAAAAATCCAATGCTCACCCTGTTTCTTTTTGTTTGTTTGTTCGTATAGTTTCTTTCACTCAGTATAGTTATTTTAAGAGTCAGCTATGTACTTAACTCTATCAAAAGTTAATTTCTTCTCCTTTCTGAGTAAGGATATAACACAGTTTTAAGGATATACCACAGTTTTTTTATCCATTTATCTATTGAGTTGTTTCCAGTTATTTTTATTTACATAAAGCTATTCAAACACTTGTGCATAAGCCCCTGTACACACATATGTTTTTATTCCTTCAGGAAAATACAAGTTCTGTATAGTAGCTATAAGAATATATACATTTTTAAAGGAACTGAAGGAACTGTCAGATTATTTTCTAAAGTAGTTGTAGCATTTTACCTTTCTACCAGCAGTATATGAATATTTCATTTCTGCAACATTCTTGCCAATATTTAGTACTGTTAATCTTTTTAACTTTATCCATTTAATAGGTATGTTATGCATCTCATTGAGGTTTAATTTGCATTCTGCTAATAACTAATATACTTATTTGCTTTAAGTATAACCTTTTTGATGAAATGTGAAGTATGTATTCAAATGTTTTGCCCATTTTTAAATTTGGCTACCAATTTTATTATTATATTCTTATGGTGTTTTTAATCCAGATTCCAATCATTTATCAGAGATGTGCTTTGTAAATACTTTCTTCTGGTCTCTAGGTTTCTTTTTCATTCTCCCAAGAGTCTCTTTCACAGGGATAGAGTTTAATTTGAAGTTTGAATTTCAGGTTAGCAATACTTACTTTTGGACTATCTTTTTAGTTTTATGCCAAAGAAGTATGTGTCTACCCTAAGCTCACACAATACTATTTTCATATTTGTTGAAGTTTTATAGTATGAGGTTTTACATTTATATCTAAATTGTATTCCAAAGTAGTATGTTTGCAACAGACTTATTGAGGCCTATTTTACATAACATAAAGTTCATCTATTTCTGGTGTCCATTTTAGTGATTTTTAAGATTGTTAATAAGATCCACTAGCATCTTAATCAGTTTTACATTTATATCCCCTTATCCCAATAAAATCCTTCACAGACATTTGCAATTAATGTTTGTTCCAGTTCATAGCCCCATGTAACATATTAGCTAGTTTCTATTTTATTAATTTTGTTTTCACAGACATTTACTATAAGTGGAATCATAAAGTATTTAATGTCTTACACCTGGCTTCTTTCACTTGGCTTAATATCTTTGAGGTTCAACTATGACTTAGGATGCATCAGGTTTTTCATTTTTATGGCTGCTCATTGTATGAATATAACAAATTTTGTCCACCCATTCAACAATTGAAGAGCACTGAGGTCCTTTTCAATTTTTGACAATTAGAAAGAATGCTGGCTATAAAAATATTTTTGTGGACATACGCTGAGATATAAGTTGGATTAATTTATTTGCAAATGGAATAATTATGAGCTGAATTGTGGCCCCTTCAATATCCTTATTTTGTAGTCCTAAAATCAAGTGCCTCAGAATGTGATTGGAGATAGCATCTTTAAAAGGTAATCATGGACAAGTCATGTTGGGATTCCTCTAATCCCAGTTACTTAGGAGGCCAAGGCAGAATTGCAAGTTCCAGCCAAGCATGGGTAATTTAATGGAGACCTTGACTCTAAGCAGAATAACATAAACAATGTTAAAAGGCTAGGGATGTAGCTCAGTAGTGGAGTGTTCAAGAACTTGCTGACAAAGGAAAAAATAGGACATTAATTAAAATAAGGTATTTAGGTTAGGCCCTAATGCTATATTTTCCTTAACACAATTGCCAATTAGGATATAGAAGGAAAACCAAGTGAATACATCAGTCAAAGACAACTATCTATCACCAAAGGGAGAGGCCCTGCCAACAACTGGATATTAGATATCTTCCATCCAGATTTGTGAGGAAATAAATGTCGCTTGTTTAAGCTACCAGCTTATGGTACTTTGTTAAAACAGCCCTATCAAATTAATTAAGTAGGTTAAGGAACACTTATTTAAAAGTAAGACTTTCTCCCCTGAATTCTCTATATATCTGTCCATATAAACATATGGATTTATTTTGTCATCTAGTATGTTCCAGTAAACTATTTCTCAATCAATTCAATACCAAATTGTCTTAAGTAATGTAAATTTGTTAAAGTCTTGAAATTTTATAGCATTAGTCCCCTCTTTTGTTTTTCTTTTTTCAAAATAGTTATGATTTTTCTAAGTCTTTTGAAAATTCACATGGACTTTAAAATCAGACTGTCAATTTTTCCAAAAATTTTTGCTGGGATTTTGCTTGGGATTAAATTGTATCAATTGATTATTTGGAAGACACCTATCATCTTAACATATTAAATCTTCTGATTCAGAAACCGAAAGTGTAAATAAGGATCAAAATGTATATTTGATAATGTGAAAGAGGAAGACAAGGTCCAAAGGGGAAGGGCAAGTGGGAGTGGTAGGAGAAAGGAAAGAAGGGAAAGATATAAATAGGAGAAAAGGAAAAACTTAAAGTCTTCGTAAATAGGGAGGGGTAGAGGGGTTGAAGGGAGGGCAGGGGAATGAGGAAAAAAATAAGAACCAAAATATATCATGTAAGGTACAAGATCCCAATGATGAATGTCATCATATTGTATACCTAAAATGCACCAATAAAATCAATAAAAAAGCATGTCTTTCAATCTCTTTAGGTCTTATTGCTATTGACTATGATAAGTTAACTTGGCAGAAGTAAGAAACACTTGGCAGATCAGAAAAGCATAGTTCTGAGTGTGTCTGTGGATGACTGACAGCTCAGCAAACTGAGTGGAGAAAACCGACCCTGGGTGTACATGGCATCAACCAATAATATTGTAGCTTGGATGGGATTTTTAAAAGGCAAAAAAGAAGGAAGTGTGTTCATTTTCTCAGAGCTGCTGTCTGCTTTAGCAGATGTGTCTTTTGCTGACACCACCATTGTGCATCAGTCTCCATTTTCTTTAGCCTTGGAAAACAGACTTGCACTGGTGACTCTCCAGTGAGCTTCCAGGCCCCGATGTGGGTCTGCTGCTTCCTTTTTGATTCTTCCTGTTCTGCAGCTTCTGTCTTCTAGGGTTGAGGCTGATGGGCCCTCTGATTGTCCAACACTGATGGCCATTGTGGGCTCTTCTGCCTGTGATCCAGTATACCTACCTAATAAATTCCCCTTGACCAACAGCTCTCTTCACTTAATCTTAACAATGTTTTGTATTCTTTTTAGTGTACAAATCTTTGTCTCACTTCTCACTATTTTATATTTTTATACTTAGTAGTATTTTCAAATTTAGCTTTTGATTATCATTAATCAAAATTTGATTATTTGAGTGGCATTATGACAGTATTAGGAAATGAGATATTTGAGAAATGATTGAACCATGAGTCTCCTTCCCTCAAATGAGTTAATACATAAATGAATTCATTATAAAAAGGACAAGATTTGCTCCTCCACCTTTCTCTCTCCCTCTCTTGTTTCTCCTTCTGCCCTGCAAGGAGGTTTTTTTTTTTTTTTTTACCAGCTGCTATTAGACACTAGTACCTTGATATTGGACTTCCCAGCATCCAAAATATTAATCATTACATCTTAGTTCATTTTAAATTCCTCAGTTTGTGGTATTTTGTTACAATAGCACAGAACAGGCAAAGATAGTAGATTTTTATTTAATTCTAACCTTTTCTAGTTTCTCTTTTAAGTCCTCCTTCCATGCATGTAATGTAACATTACATTCCATTGGAAGGGTGTAATTTAGATTACAAATATTTGCATATTTTCTAGGTAACTGATATTGTTATTTTAATTCCACTGCATTCAGCAAATATTTTGTTGTCTTTTAAGATTGTATTTTCATGTTATATTTAAGTATATACAAGTACTTTAATATTTGCAAATTTATTGAGTCTTTTATTCTCTAAACTTCGTATGTACATTTGAAAAGAACAAGTATTCTATATTCAGTACTCATCGAATTTAGTCAAGGCAAATCTCTACTAAGTGTCTTAATCCTCAACAGAAATTAACACTTTTTCTTCTATGCTACAAACAAGTAAACCTCATTATGTCTCAGAATTAAAATGAATCCATCTCTATCCCACTATTTTTTTAGGGACAAACAGTCATGGGAAACAATACATAATATCACTCTACTTGCAGTCTATGGCATAAATTACATACACATATATAGAGAGAAAATGGAAAAGAAAAAAATGATTTATCCAAGGGATTTGAGTGCACATTAAGTTCTCAGGCTAGAGAACCCTTATGAATTTTACATTCTTACTGTAAATAGAATACCCATCTTCTTCAAACAACTTTAAAAGATTACCAAACTCAAAAAGGTGTACAAATACAATCATATACTTAATCATAATTTTCTTTAAAACAGAGCATGCAGCTGAAGCCATACTAATTTTTTCATGTTTGTGAGTGAATTCAAGATGTCTTACCCACATGTTACAGAATCCTTACAAATTCATTATTGTCTGTAGGACAACAGACATGTACTTTCAAACTATGTTTTCTTCCAAGAGACCTTGGAGTGCTGAGACTTTCCCCACCCTTCACTAGCCTCACCAAGCAATGACTCACTCTGGGTGGAGAGTGTGGGATATCACCCTTCATAAGCCCACCAATGCTGTCTTGGCAGTTACTGAATCTACTAGAAAAACAGGATATAACACAAAGAAGCTATCAGTTTGTATTTTTATGCTGCACAGGGACTGATCTTGCTAAAAAAAAAGAGTGCGCAAATGCAAAAACAAAAATCTTAGAAATATGTGAAATCTATTTTTGGTGCTTTCTGTTTTATATAGATGTTTGTCTATATTGGTAATTTATCTGAAAATATCAGTAATAAAACATAATTTACTGGAAATTAGAAGTATCCTCTAAGTAAGGTTACCAAACAAGTTCATCCATATTTTAAGATTTTTAACCATGTCCTAAGTCTTGTAGAACCAATTTGTTATATACAATGAAAAAAGTCATTTTCCTGAATATTCAGGGAAAAAAAATCACAAAAAAATATTACAGGAACCTTTTCTCATTCATTCACTTTACTTGAAATAACATCAGTGACTACTCTTGCCACCTCATGTGACCAAAAAACCCCCTCATAAAACAGTGACAAGAACAACATTTTTATATTCACTTATTTAACACTCAAAAAGTCAATTAAAGTAGAGTTGACTGAGGCCAATATATTTCATGTCAATCAAAAAAATGGTCAAACATAAAGTTATAGGTTGTTCTCTTAAAGATTTATTATGGATTTCTGTCAAACTTGGTACATATTTATACTGAGTTTACTTATGGCTCATGAAACTTTGAATAGGAAAAAAGAGAACTAATAACTGAGTATCTTTTTGTTTCTTATTAGTACTGCTGGCTGATAATAACCTTTATATTTTTCTATTAAGTGTAGAAACTCTCAAAGGAGCACAAAACCCACAGGTATATGAAAATATAAGTATTAATTTTGATATAAAAAAGCAGATGAGACAGAAGACTTATATGTGTGATCATAACTTAATTCCTCTGCCATCTCCCAGAATTCCTCTTCTCTTCCCCAGTGCTGGCTTTGCTGTAGAGCCTAGTGGCCATACTGTAGGACAGGGACTGAGCTAAGTTCACTGAGCTTGCTTCATCTTATTTCAACCAATTGTGAAGTAGGTATTAATTTTCATCCTCACCATAGCAATGTAGATATTTAACCACAATGATTAAAGACTGGAAGATACCTGTTATTTTAACCTCTAAACTCTGCATCTCAACAGCACACTGGGACCCTAAATTGAGAATGACAATTATCGATCCCCCTCCCCATTTAAGTAGAGGCATTTAACAGAAATGCGTTTACTTGACATTTCTATAAATGAAAAATGGAATTTTAGAGCCAGATTATTTTAATGTTATCAAATATAAATATCATTCCTCAACAAAGAAAGAAACTGAAGTTCAGAAAGGTTAAAAGACTTGCTCAACTTTCCCAAGTTCTTAGGGACAGAAGCGGCATTAAAACACTTACCTCCTAAGGTACATATTTTATTACCTTACATTCCCTTTCACATCAACTAGTCCATTAACTTATTCATTAGAGGGAAAAAAGACATTCCTGTGCTTTTAGAATAATCTCTTTGTTGATTTGATCTACACTTGGCCGTATTCCTTATATCCACAAGGTGCTTACACTTTAAAGAGTTACGATGGATGGGCTGGCTTCCAAAGAGTGTTGAAACTTAGGCAAATGGGACTTGCCAAACTGGCTGTTCTTAATGGCCACTTCAAGAGAGTTTCAGGCTATTAAAATCCACCTATTCTGTTTTACTGGGCACACAGCCAGATATAGTTCCAATGCTAGTTTAGTATCAAAACCCGGGTTCCATTTGATACTTTAGGAAATTTTACTCTTTTCTCATTTTGTTCCATTTCATAGTCAAGTACACCTGAATTTATAGACTGATTGTAAAGACTCATTAATTAGAGAATTAATTTCAGGCCCAGTTTTTCACAGATAATAATTTATTAGCCTGGATTTTATTAAAGCAAAGTAACTTACTTTAGTACAAATACTACTATTTGTATTTGTGGAATTGGCCTCTGTGTGTGCATGTGTGTTTGTGTGTGTGTGTGTGTGTGTGTGTGTGTGTATGTGATGGAAGAAAAACAGTGGTAGACCATGCAACAGCAAAGCAAATACATTTTTAGCTTCAGGGTTGCTTGCTTGAGCAGGTCCTTTCCAAGGTCCCTGGGAGAGGCCAGGAAATAGATTCACATAAGCAACCAGTGGGATCACCTGGCCATGTGTTTTTCTAAACTTCACAAAAGCAACTTTGTCATGAATTGCTTTGCATAGAATGTTGTCAGAATGATTATATGAATACATGATCCCTGAAGAGGAAGTTGAGTAAGGGATGTCCTCCTGTGTTCCCCTGACATATACAGTGAAGTTATGGTTATCAAGTTTTCTAGGTTAGTCAACAATGGGGCTAGAACACTAATCCTAACTTTCCCAAGTATAATAATAATGTTCTTAACTCTCTATGACAGAGACATGCAATCTTTTTTTGTAATGAGCAACATAGTAAATACTGGAGGCTTTCTCAGCTACATGTGAAATGATGTATGTTTTTTGTTAACCTTTAAAATGTATAAATCAATCTTCACTCACAGGCTACGCAGAGTGCAGGCTGAATTTTGCCCCCAGATACAGTTTTGCTGTTTCTGTTCAATGATGTATTTCATAGGCTCATTGATCTATATGTAAGCTTTGGCTTTCACCAAAGCTACCTTAGTCATGTGCCAGCATTCGACTGTCTTCCTGACATCATTAATTTCTATCTATAACTCACTGTTGCCCAAACTGAACTGCATTTAGTCAAACTGGGCCCTTGGTATTGCTGGGGCATGATTTATAATCTTCCTGTTACCTAAAATGGCCTTGACTATGCACAGTTGTACCAGTTCTTATAGAAAATGCTGGCTGTTGTGAAGGTAATTTAGATATGAAAGCAAATAACTACAATAATGCTGGCCCTTTGTCTAGTTGTCAAATATTATTTTATCAGTTAACCATTGCATAAATAGAAAATACAGTGAAATTACTGAAAATTCATACATGAAGAAAACGAAAGATTTTTCCTAAAATTGTTTGTAGTGATAAATTTTTCATATTACCTCAAACAATATGTAAACAAGAAATTTACTATGCCATTATCAAAAACCTCAAAATAATTTCAACCATGTTAGAGAAAAGATTCAATTATTATTCCATTTTCATCATTTAAAAATGATATTAAATGACATTAAAATTGCAATGAGAGGAAGCACCAAAGAGTATGCAGTTACAAAATATGAGAAGATGTGCATTATTGACAGATGTCTGGAAGTTATTAAAAAACATACATAAGTTTTTTGAATTTTTATATATGTAGCATTTCTTAGCATTTTCAGAAACTTGAAATACATTATTTTTTAAATTTCCTAAATAATCATTAAATTTTGTAATAAATGTCATTCATAAGTTTTAATTTGCCTTTTTCTGACAGCATTCCACAGCCCCAAACTGGATGAGTTTTGGTCTTATTGAGTCTTATTGGCTCAGAGGTAAAATAATTCTCAAAATTTCCCCAATTTTATTTCTTCAATTAGTTGACATCACACAAATTGGCTTGAAATTTTGCAAGAACTCATATTTGTCTTTGTAAGAAGTCAGGAAGTTTTAGTATTGAAGATTTTCTTTCAAAAATTTTGAATTAATGGAATCACACACTCTTATATTGGCTTCATTTATTTCAAATGTTAAAACCATGTAGCCACTCAGGATCATTGTATCTTTTTGAGGGGCTGTTGGATTGTTCTGGTTTAATTTGTTTTTCATGGGGGGGAAAGTTTGATAATTACTGAATATAATTCATTTGTTTCAAGAAGTCCTCCTATAACAAAAATTTGAGCTCATTATCTTACTTTTAGATCTATTTATCAGATTTGCAAAAAAGTGTAATAATATAATGTAAATATTTTGATATGGAAAGCATGTATTTATCAAGGATTATTATTTCAAAATATTTAGACTTATCTAGTTTACATATTTTACTGCAATTTTAATTACAAAGTGCTATATCTGCATTCAACTCACTATTATTAAGCACTGTGAAATATTATGAAATTACTTAATTCTCAGACTCTCCAATGAAGTTTTTATAACAATTTTCAAAAAAATCATTACTCTTTAGAATAAAACAAGTTTGGTTAAGTACATATATGTGTATATATATATATATATATATATATATATATATTTTTTTTTTTTTTTTTTTTTTTTTTTTTTTTTACCTGGGATCGAACTCGGAACCTTGCACTTGTGAGGCAGGTGCCGGAACACTGAGCTAAATCCCAGGCCCAGTTAAGTATATATTTGACAAATAAAATTTGCTAAAAAGTAAGCTATGTAGTTAATCTAATATTGTCTAAAAACAATTAATGTTTTCTCATTGTACAGGAATCATAATCAGCATTTAATGGTATTAACTTATGAGACTAAAAGTATAGTTTTTCTTATTAGGTTAATGAATGGTGGATATAAAGATTTGAGCCTTTCTTTCTATTATCCTATTCAAAGGCAGCAGATTATTATATTCCTCTAACATGATTTACGTGCTTCTTAGAACATTGAGTTCTAAATTATATTGATTTTAGAGCTTTGAAAATAGACTTTCTGTCTGAAATATTCATTTTCTTAGAATCATAAAATTTAAATATAAGGACTTAATTCTTATAAAGAATGTACTTTTCTCATGCATATAAACTCAAAAACAATGTCTTCAGAAGACAATAATAACATGAGGCAGGATTTTGTTTCCAATCAAAATATAGGACAACAGCAATTAATAAACATCTAGAATGTGAGGAGTCAGAAATTGTCCCCTATCTGCAAGCTAACATTCTAGCCTTTCACAGTTTCATGGATGCTGACACAAAACATGAGACTACCAGCTCAGAGATGTTCAATTTACTATTCCCAACAATAACTGTATCCAGGTATCATCATATTTGTGTTGGGTCCCAAACCCCAGTTCTCACAGGATGACACAGAGAGTAGTACTGATATGTGCAGATGCAGTTCATTGCATCTCAGAATAGGATCCCTGGTCTTCAGGAAGCAGAATCTTTCATAATGGAACTAAGCATACTTGCCATTTCCGTTAGGAGAAAATCTTACCTCCATCTACCACGAATGCTATACAAGTGTCTTTGAAGATATTGTCCAAAAAAAAAAGCAGGCTATCCCATTTTTATACCAAAATATGTGACTATTTCTTGTAGAAAAGTCCTCCCTATTGATTTCAATAAGAACAATTACTGTAGTACTTGCTATGAAGTTTCCTGCAGATTCTCTTCATCAGTTTCCTTTTATTTACAGTTTCCAAACATTTCTAAATCATAAAAGTGTGTTGAATTTTCTTCTTTGTTAACACAGTGAGTATGATATAATTATGTAAAAGCATAACAGTCTGATGAATTTGCATTTACATGTGACTGAATGAAATTTAAGAGTTTGTTTTCATCTATAGTCATGGGTGAGATTGTTCTATAATAAGCTGTTTCCCAGTTTATGCTGTCATAAAAATAGAAAATAGATAAATAATAGTAAATAACTATAAATATCTCTAATTTATCCCTTTTTATGGCTGAGTAGTACTCCATTTTATAAAAAGAAAACATTTTCTTTAATGAGTCTTCAGTTGATGGGGATTTGGGCTGTTTCCAAGTTTTAGCTATTACAAATTGTTCTGCTATGAACATGGGTGCACATATATTGCTGTGGTATGATTCTTTTAATTCTTTGGGGAAGATCCCCAGCAGCAGAATAGCAGGGTCAAATGGGACTTCCAGTCCTAGTTCTTTGAGTTATCTCCATACTGATTTCCACAGTGGTGGCACCAGTCAACACTCCCACCAGCAGTGGAGCAGGGTTCCTCTTTCCCCACAACCCTGCCAGCATTGGTTATTGGTTGATTTCATGATAGCAGCCATTCTCTCCGGAGTGAAGTGGAATAACAGCATTGTTTTCATTTGCATCTCTCCAATGACCAGTGATGTTGAACATTTTTTCATATGTTAATTTGTTATTTCTACTTCTTTGTCTGAGAAATGTCTGTTCATTTCAGATGCCCATTTTTGGATTGGATCTTTAAATTTGGGAGGTCTGATCTTTTTAAATTCTTTATAGATTCGAGATAGTAGACCTTTGTCTGAGGAAGAGCAGGTGAAGATTTTTTCCCACATTGTGGGTTGTCTCTTCACACTGCTGGTGGTTTCTATTGCTGTGCAGAAGCTTTTTAATAAGAAGAGATCCCACTTATTAATTGTTTGTACTAGTTCACAGGCAACTAAGGTTTTATTCATAAAATCTTTTCCTACACCAATGTCTTCAAGGGTTCTACCTAACCTCTGTTCCAGCCAATTCAGCATTTCTATTTTAATATTTAGATCGTTAATCCATTTTGAATTTAGTTCCATGCATGGTGAGTGATATAGGTCTAGTTTTAATATTTGGCCAGTTGAAACCCAATTTTTCCAGCACCATTTATTAAAGAGGCTATCTTTCCTGCAGCGAGGGTGTTTGTCTCCTTTATCAAAGATGAGGTGGCTGAGTGTGTCTGGAGTTGTTTCTGCACCTTCTAATCTGTTCCACTGGTCCTCAGATCTGTTTCTTTGCCAGTACTATGCTGTTTTTATCACAGTAGCTTTGTGTTATAGTTTCATGTTGGGGGTTGTGATACCTCCTGCCATGTCTCTGTTACCTAGAATTGCTTTTGCTATTCTGGGTCTCTTCTTGTTCCAAATGAATTTTTGGACTGTTTTCTCAAGGTCCATGAAGTATGCTGCTGGCATTTCAATTGGAATTGCATTGAATCTATATAGCAGTTTTGCAAGTATGGCCATTTTCACTATGTTGATCCTTCCTACCCAGGAGCAGGGGATGTCTGTCCATTTTCTGATATCATCTCCAGTCTCTCTTTTCAGAGTGCTGTAGTTTTCAGAGAAGAGGTCTTTGATTTCTTTCGTCAGGTTGATTCCTAGATATTTCAGTTTTTTGGATGCTATCGTGAAAGGAATTGTTTGCCCTATTTCTCTCTCAGTGAATCTGTTGTTCATATAGAGGAAAGCTATTGATTTTTGTGTGTTGACCTTGTGTCCAGCTACTCTACTGAATTTGGTTATTAAGTCTAGAAGACTTTTGGTGGAGTTCTTGGGGTCTTCTATATAGGGTATCATGTCATCTGAAATAATGACAATTCTTTGTTTCCTATCTCTATTTCTTCTATTTCTTTCTCTTGTCTAATTGCCATGGCTAATTTTCCAAAATGATATTGAACAGGAGTGGTGATTGTGGAGTTCCTTGTCTTGTTCCTGATTTTAATGTGAAGGATTTCAATTTTTGATCATTTAGTATGATATTGGCTGTTGGTTTTTCATAGATGGCTTTTTCAGACTGAGGTAGAGACTATCTATTCCAATTTTGTGTAGGGTTTTTATCATAAATGAGTGTTGGATTTTGTCAAATGCTTTTTCTGCATCTATTGAGATGACCACATGTTTTTTTGTCCTTGGCTGTATTGATATAGTGTATTACATTTATTGATTTGCGTATGTTGAACAATCCCTGCATCCCTGGGATGAATCCCACTTGGTCAGGGTGTATGAGCTTCTTGATGATCTTCTGCATTCTATTCACAAGTATCTTATTAAGGATTTTTGCATCTATGTTCATTAGTGAGATTGAGCTATAGTTCTTTTTTTCAGTTGGGTCTTTCTCTGCTTTGGGGATCAAGGTGATGCTTGCTTTCAGGAATGAATTTGGGAGTATTGCTTCCCTTTCAATTTCACTGAAGAGTTTAAACAGTAGTGGCAGTAGTTCCTCCGTAAATGCCTTGTCAAATTCAGCAGTGAAGCCATCAGGACCTGAGCATTTCTTAGTTGGTAAGTTTTTAATTACGTTTTCAATTTAATTGATTGATATTGGGTTGTTTAGAATTTTTAGGCCTTCTTCAGTCAACTTTGGTAATTCATATGTATCTAGGAATCTGTCCATTTCTTCTGTGTTTTCCATCTCATTGGCACATAGGCTCTCAAAGTAGGTATTGATGATCCTCTCAATTTCTTCTGGGTCCATTATAATTTCACCCTTTTCATTTCTAATTACATGGATTTAGGCCTTTTCTTTCCTTTTTCTGATAAGGTTGGCTAAGAGTTTGTCAGTTTTGTTTATTCTTTCGAAATGGATGCACATTGGGGCTATACTCTTGAGTGAAATAAATAGGACACACATGTAAGTACCGAATAGTTTCTCTAGTGTGAGAAACTGAAAGTGTAAATAAGGACTAAAAGGTATAATAGATAATGTGAAATCGGAAGAAGAGATGCAAAGGGGAAGGGGAAGTAGAGGGAGGGGAAAGGAAAGAAGGGAATGGAATTAATATGAGAAAATGAAAGAATGGTAACAAAGTCTTTGTAAATAGGTGGGGATGGAGGAGTTGAAGGGAGGGCAGGGGAAGGGGGAAAAATAAGAACCAAGAGAAATTACATAAAGGTGCAAATTTCTAATGATAAATGTCATTATATAGTATACCTAAAATGTACCAATAAAATAAAATTTTTAAAAAAAGAAAATAACTAATAGGAAAGTGCTTTCACTTTGTTTTCTTTTTGTTTTTGTTTTTTGCCTCCAAAACAATCTTTATATGATTAGTGTGGTCTCCTCCTCAAATAATGGAAGTAATTTACCAATGAAGATTTCTGGACCAAGATTTTGTTTTTGTGTGTGTGAGAAAGATTTTAATAAGACAGGGGAAATGGGATAAAATAAAATTTATGAAAAAAATAAAGACGGGCTGGGGATTTGGCTCAGTGGTTTCGCCGCCTGTTGCCCAAGTGCAAGGACCCAAGTTCGATCCCCGGTACCAAAAAATAAATAAATAATTAAATAAAGACAACCAAATCAAGAATAAAAAAGACAATTAACTTTTTATATAAAGAGAGGACCATTTAATTATTTCTTCTTTTGTTATTCATAGTAAGTTATGATTTTCAAATAATTTGTCAAGTTGTAAATTTATTAAGATTTTACTTTTTTAAATACATCTATTTTTATCTCTTTTATTCTTAATATTTATAATGTGATTTCTTTTTTTTTAGTGATGTTTACAATGCAGAATAGTGATGTTTGTTTTTGCAAATTGGTAAATACATGTAACATATCTTCATCCTTTCAATCCTGTTACCCTCTTATCCCTTTCCCTCTGTCTTCTAGTTTCCTATCATCTCATTAGTCTTTCTATGTGATTATCAATTTCAGCAAAGTCTCCAATAAGCCATTTGAAATAGGGTGTATAGTGTCATTCACAAGCACACGAGGCCAGTTATCTAGATTCAGAAGTCAGCTCTGTCATGTATGAGCTGTGAGACCTTCGGAAAATTAAGGAACCATGTGTTGCCTCATGTTTCTCTTCTTCAAAATGGGGGATGATAATAATGTATCTCACAGTGTTTCTTCCTGGATGAGATAGATTAATTCACATGAAAACATAGAAAAACATGATAATCCCTGCACTGGAGAGGCTGAGGCAGGAGGATCATGAGTTTGAGGCCAACCTGGATGTTATGGCTTGAACCTGTTTGTGCCCCAAAAGTCTCATTCGGTCATAGGTTAGGTTTTCTCAGAGCTGGCAGGATCTAGGATGTGAGATCCTGGAATTAAAGGATTGTGGTACTAAATTATTCCACAGATTGGTTTAGTGTAGTTCGGAGTGTGCATAAGGGAAAGGTCCATCCTGGGTGTGGGTGGCATGACCCAAAAGGCTTGTAGACTCGATGGAATAAAAGGGAAAGAGAAGCCTGCTTCTGCTGCTGCTGCTTCTGCCACTTGCTACCTTCTTGCTTTGCCATAGACTGTTTCTCCTTTGTGATGCTCCTCTGCCATACCACCTTGCATTGGAGCCAGCTAACTATGTACTGAAACCTCTACAAACCATGAGCCAAATAAACCTTTCCTCCTTTAACTTTGAGTGTCAGATATTTTGTCTCAGCACCAAGAAAAATAACTAAGACACTGTTTTTGCCTTGCTGTTTTGTTTTGGGGCATATCAAAACCCTGTCTCAAAAACAAACACTGCATAAAACACCACCGGAAATACCCTAAGCATTTATTAAACACTGCTGATATTATTGTGGTACTTTTGTGCATATTTCTCTACAGAATGGAAACTACAAAATAAATTACAAGTGATTCATTGATAGAAACAGCTAGATCCTTAATGCATCAACATTACAGAGCTAACAGCTTAACCACGATGATTTTTTAATCTTTCTATTTTTCTGCTATCTGTAACTTAACTTTTCTCTAATGCGTTAAAATGGGATCAAATTTCATGAGAACTGTGGCTGAGTGCATTTGTGGGTAGCTCTTGGAAGAAGCTGCTGTTGGCTATTTTGCTTGTAATGTGCTCCAAATTCCAGCTGGGCCTCACAGATCTTTAGTCTACTAAAGTACAGTGACTTAAGAAAAAATGCTAAGATATAATCTTAAAAAGCACTAAATCTGAGTACGCTCACAAAAAGGAAGAAATGATACTGACACAACTAAATTAATGTTTACTGTATGTGAATACTTGGGACATGATCAAAGAGGGCACATATGTGTGTGTGGACATATGCAGCACACATACACAAACACATGGCAGCCAATTAATATTAAGCAGTGGGATGAATTTTTGTTGGCATTAGATAGACACGTGTGAATTTTTGGAAGTGTCATCTGCTTTGACCTTTTATAAATTATGTTACTTTGTTCAGCCTTAACTTTTTCCTCTGTAAAATGTGCAGTACCATTACAGATCCCAAAGACTTTTGTACTGAGTGGAATGATGTATTTATAACTCTTAAATACTACTTCCCACTCTGTAATGACTCAAGTAAAGCAAGCTAGCATTATCCTCAGTCATTTTTTACATATTTCCTCTTTTCAATATTGTCAAAATTTTGCAAACACCACTATAGCAAAATATGTTAATAAACATCTTCTATCTTAAATAATACCAACATAATTATATAAAATGCAGTCTTCATTTTTGCCAAAATTGTCATATATTTGAAACATTGCTTTGGAATATTCTCTGCACTTTAGATTACTGGGATGTGGTCTTTAGTCTTTTAAAGATGAGTGTGACTTCTGATCAGATCATTTACATTGTTTTCTTCACAGATGTGTGAGTAGACTGCACTGTGAATGCCGTCATAGTACAAACCTGATTCTCTCAATTGCCAAGGTCTTAAGCATAGTTTAAATCACAAGAAAAACCATTCACTACCTATTTCATAGTCTTCTGAGTACTCTAGTGATCCTCAAGAAAATTAATATCACCCTTTGTAAAAATGCTCTATTGAAATAAATTATAAAGTGAAACTTAAATTTTCTAAATTATTGTCTCGCTGTCTCTAATATAATATATATATTATATTAGAGAATTCCTTAGAAATATCTTTTCACAAAATTCATTTTTTCTGGGAAAATAAAATGAGGCTGTAAGTAAGTTTAAAATATTTTGGTGGCTATTCATTTTTTCATAAACATATTTGAAATAAATTTAAATGAAATATACTCTCAATTTATTCAAGAAGGAAGAAACAACTTAACAATTTACAAACTGTAATTTAACATATAAAATGTACCAATCTCATGGCTGAAAAAGTTACTACTAATTATTTTCTACTGCAAATATTCATAAAAATGATTCACAATGCCATTCATATTTGCTATTTGAAAATTTACTGTAACTATTGAGATAACGAATAAGGAGAGGGATTATACTAAATTTTAGCTTCACTAATTGGTAAAGACAGGTTATATATTTACATTTATTTTTCCAGTATTTTACATTAATTGTGATTTAATCCATTTTAAATATAATATATGTCAAAATTTAAATTTTTAACTAAAAGCTGTGCTTCAGTGGAAAATATGAAAAGGAAGGTTGAATTCTGAAAGAAAATCACTATTCTGTATCCCATAAATACATCCCCAATACATTGCCTCTTTGGCAAACTTTGATTAATAAATATTATGGATTGAATAGTTGTGCTCCTCCTGCCCCTAAATTCTCAGTAAAACTGAGCCCTCAATGTGATGGTATTTCAAGGGAAAGCCTTTGGGAGGTGACGTTTGGAGGCTAAGACTTTGGGAGGGCCTGCCCTCTTGAATAAGGTCAGTGTCCTCATAAAAGCAACCCCAGAGAGTTCCCTTGCTCCTCTATCTGTGAGGACACTGTGACAAGAGGCTACTTGTGTGCTAGGAAGTAGCCCCATGCTGGACACCAGATTTTCTGGCTCCTTGTTTTGGACTTCCCAGCTCCCAAAAGTGTAGGAAACAAATTTCAATTTTTATAAGCTACTCAGTTTATTGTATTCTGCTATAGCAACACAAGTGGAAAAAGATAAAAAGCAATTATCAAAAGCATTGGGAAGTTTAACATTAGCACATATTACCACACATACATTTTACATTTTCTTTAAGGAAATAACAAAAAACAAGAAAGACAATAATAAGTGTTATGATTTAGAACTTACCCACTCCAGGTCAGACACAGTACTCAGTGATTGACTTGTGTTACTCTTAACAAAGCTGATGGTTATCACTGTTCTAATATACAGGAAATATAGTCAAATAAATTATGCCATTTACACCATTTGTATAGCAACAGTGACTCATGGATCCAGGGAGCACTGTTTAAAGTATATGTGTTCCCTCTTCAGCATTGTAGTAAAGATCAATATATTATAGCAATGAAATTTCAGTAATTTCAAGAAAAACATGGAAATATTTTCATGATGCAGAGTATCAGGATAAGCATAACACATTGTCTAAAAGTTCAGTTACTAGGGATGTATATTCCTTTCCATTTGCAGTCCTACCATCTTTACGTGATTTGGAGTGGGCCATCAGCAAGAATCATCAACAGAATGAAAGAAACATATGGTAATACCTTGTAACAAAGTTTTCACTAAGAGAACAGTGAACTGAAGGAAGACTGAACTTGGAGACTGGCTAGGCAGCCACATGCTCAAAGTCTGCTCTAGTCTCATTCAGGAGTGGGGCAAAATGTTGTGCTACAGATGGACATTCCCACCACACTACAAATTCATATAACTTTAATTAAGCCTTTATGCCTGGGCCAACAATCCTGAGCTCTTTCTCTACACCTCATATCCCATGTTTCCAGATACTAGTCACATATTTTAACTGGAGTTGCTCATTGTCATTTCAAAATCAATCAGCTCCAAATTAATTACATCTCAACTCTTCCCCTGTAAATCAAAATTGCTTTCTTAACTAATGTTTAGTTTCCTAGTCAAAGAATCTTAAAACTATATCTGTGCTTCATATATTTCATTGACAAAGTCCAGATTTTTAAGTAGTAATTTCATCCTCCCTTTATTTTTCTTTTTAATTGTTATGCTCATAGATCAACATTCTTTTATTCATATGTTGGATTCAATTTTGTTAAACACCCACTATGTCTCAGGTACTCTGCTCATCCGAGAAATAATTATAGGCAAAACTAAATAACAATAACTGGTATTTATATGACACTTGGTATGTGCTGTATACTATTCCAAGAACTTAACATAAATTCATTTGTTTCTCCAAGAAATTTAAAAATATTTCATATGACAAAAGGATATATATAAATTCCTTTTTAAGTAAAATTTTCATGTTTTATCCTTGAGCTTGAATTTGAATTTGATGTCTGTCTCTAGAATCTATACTTGGAGTCAATAGATTCAATGTTTTGGCTTATAGGATGTTACTGGAATACATTCAAGACTAATAATTTATGGATACAAATAGAATTACAAACTGTGATGATTGTAAGAAAGGAGAAATATAACCACTATTGAAACTCTTGCAGTGATTACTTGAGGAAGAGAGGGAGATCTGGCAGACGTTAAGCCTTCCTAGAAGAAAGCACATTTGTGTAAGACCATGGAGCTAGAAGACCATGTGACCCACAAACCAAAACTACCAAGCTGTGCAAATAAGGCTGGAGACTTAAACCTTTTAAGAGACCAGATCTTGTATCTCTTCCTAAGTTGTTTTAAACTTTGATTTTGTTTTCAAGTGAGGGGTACTTGGAATAGTTAATTTTATGAGCCAAATTGACTGGGTTGAGGGATGTTGGAGAGCTGGATATGCTTAATTTGGGGGTATGTCTTTAAAGATGTTTCTAGTAGGCATTAACATTTGAATCAGTAGACTGAGTAAATTCAACCCAGACTTACCATTGTGTGTGAGCTTTATCCAATCTAGGGCCAAAATATAATTTTTAAAAGCAGAAGTGTGAGTTTCCTCTTTCTTATGCTAGGGCATCCAGCTTGACCTGCCTTTAGGCACTGGTGCTTCTGGATTCTCAGGTCTTTGGTCTTTGATTGAATTATACACCAAGTCTTTGGGTTGGTAAACAGTGGAGCTTAATAACTCCTGCACTCATATGAACCAATTTATAATTGAAAAACCCTGACTAAAACAATAGAGAAATATTTTATGCCCAAAAGAGACATTACCTGATTTAAAATGTAAGATCACTGAAGCTTCTTTGCCCAGGTCAAAAGAGGGTAGCATGGCTGGTTTCACCTTTTAGGGAACCAACCACATGGTGTCAAATGAGAGCAGTTTGGGCCAACGTGATGCCAATGGCATAGATAGAAAGAAACACATGAGTAGAAGATAAATGTTCAAGGTACAAGGACAGAGACAAAATCATAGATAATGTTTAGCTTCTAGCTCTAAATACCACCATTCATGGTGATGAGGACAGGACAGTCTAACCTGAAAGGTACTGGATTTCAGCATGATAATCATATATTTAATTTGGTTTGTGAGATTTGTCAGGTATTTGACTGGACAAGTTTACTAGAAAGTTAGATTATGTGAGCTGGACATAAAAATGTAAGAATCATCTCAATACTGTACCTGTAAATTCATAAGAATGAGTAAGAGGGTGCAGTGAAAGTATGGAGTGAGAGAAAAGAAGGCACAGCTTCCAGACTTGATTAATATCAACCTGGGCAGGATGCACGAGGAAGTGCTGCAGAGGGCTTGTTGGGAAATCATGCAGAGGGAGAGATTCCTTTTTATGCACCACACAACCTTTTACATTGTTTAGATAATTGTTTATGAATATGCATCAGTTGCATAAAGTAAAAGTGATAAAATATTGGCTAGAGGTAGTTGATCTAGTAGACTAGAAAAAAGGAGCCAGGCAATCTATATTTAATTTACTGTCCAAAACTCTTTACTTCTTCTCTATCTCCCTTTCTTTATTATTGATGAGATTTCACATAGTCAGTGAATATATTCTCTGCCTTTGTCTAAAATCACATGTCCTATTAATGTAGTCTCTGTAAATGTGTTAATCAAAATGTCATTAATCCAGTACACTGTTACTTATTTTCTCTTACTATATACATATTTTAATAACATACAGTGTTAAATTTCACTAATCATTTTAGATAAAAAAAATGGTCCACTATAAATATAGTCAAATAACAAAATGTTCCTATGATTACTATGTATTTTTTAGGTGTTATTCTGGAAATAGCAAAAATAACTTTCTCCATAAAGAAATAATTAGCAGAAGAAAATACATTATGTTCACTTTATTGTTAAGGTTTATATAAGCTTATGCATAGAAATTAAATAACAGGTTTATTATAAAACAAGACCTCATTCGAGTTATTTTTCATTGCTCCCCATTCATGCAGTATTAAAGTAAACAAAAATGTCTGCACAGACAAAAGACCACACATTACAAAGAGCAAAGAGAATCATTATGGTTAAAGAAAAACAGTGAAATGGAAACTAAACCAAAAGCAATGTGGAATGTTTGAGAGAGCCCATTGGCTCAACAGTGAAAGATGTGTTTGTCTTTAAGGCATTATCTGCTGTCAGTGTATTCCATTTCAAGCCCACATTGCCTGACTAATTTACCTCTGTCTAGACTTCATCTGTTCTTCCGTTACGTACATAAAAATGAACTCATGAAATAGATTCCGAATTTATTTTATTTATAACAAGGCAAAGAACAAGGTAGAACAAAGGCAGTTACATCCTTTTTCTTTTGTTCAGTCACCACAATGAGGAGCACTATAGAGAATTTCCTGAACTCATCGATTCAATCAAGTATTGGTAAAGCAGATACAGTGCTGGGGAAGCACATTTTTCTACTTTACCTCCTCAGCTATTAATAACACTTTCAAATCTTGATCTCTTTAAGGACATTCTGATAGACATGCTGTAATAAAAAAGGCCCAAACTGATAGCAAATACCATAATCTATCTTGAATGTACTAATCCATTTAAATTGAATGTAACTGGGCAATGCTAATATGAGCTCTTAGCAACTACAGAAGTCACAGAGAAAAGATTAAAGAGGCAAACCCAGAGACAGGATTTTCTACAGTTATTGCTGCTGCTGCTATTGTTACTATTGTCATTACAATTTTAACTCATTATCCTAAATATCAAGCCATTAAGACATTTATTTATGCTATATGGGCTGAAAAATAGTATAATATGATATTATGGAAAAATTCCATCTAACAGTCTATATATTCACAATTATATACAATTTGAAATGACATCAGAATAAATATAAAGGAACAATTGATGTTTTTAAAACCTCAAGGTAATAGAATAACTTAAGTGTTGTCTAGTAAAGGAGACAAAAGATTATTTCACAGATAACGAATGAGTGACTTACCTTAGCAGACAGGCATCATGCCTAATGGACTTAAAATAAGGTTCAATTATGCTTATGAAGGCATTTGAAAGTGCATTTCTCTCCTATCCAAAATGCAGTACAATGATGAAAGTGATAAGGGAAGATCTAATTTCACGCTCAAAGAGAAATGCATAAAAATGGAGAGAAAGCTAAATTTGATAAAAAGGAAAACATTAACCAATCTGAAATAAGGATTCACCTTTGTGTCTTTTAGTTGCAATACAAAGTAGAAAATGATTAAACCCACTGGAAAGTTTCTTGAACATGGAGCCTAGAAGTTGGGCTTGGCCTCTAGGCAAATAACTAAACTCTAAGTCTTATTATTTTACACCATAGTTCTTTGAGTGCTGACAATTTTCTATATTCCTTTAATTCTCAAAATAACTATACAATGAAAAGATTACCATTTTAATCATCACATGTCATATATTACATTTTTATATATATTTAATCATTGACAACACTGAAACTCAGGAAGACTTCAAGTGAGATCAGTAGTGGTATCAGTGATTATTGTTTTTAAATAGTATACAGCAAAATGTATCAAGGGTTTGGGGAAAGCACTTGGAAAATCTGAACTAACACTGTTTACGTGACCAATTCATGATTTTATAGATAATTATCCATTGATAATGCCAGAATAGCCAATAAGTTTTAAGGAAATAGAGGATAAAATATTCATTGATGTGACTGCAGGTTCTATATTGCAATTAATATTTATGAATCCAAAACTATTTATTGTTTGGTAATAGTGTAGATTATATCACATCAAGCAAAACTTTCAAATTATCAGAAAGTACACTAAAATACTGGTGCCTTTTTCTGTATCTGTATGAGGCTGGACTTTCATCCTACGATTTTATAAAAGCAACACATTTACAAACTAAAATAAATGCAAAAGGCATTGGAGATTCCAATCCTTTGCTATTAAACTCATTAAAAAGTTTTACAAATATGTATACAGTGTAACTTTTCATTGGTCTTTTAAAAATTATAATAGCTATTTTTCAAGAAAATGTATAGCTTAAGGTATATTCATAATTGTTATTATTTTTAGATAAGTTAATACACGTGTATTTTTAAAACTTCCTAGTATTAAACTCTAATGTAGAAGTATTGGTAGATACAACTTTCATCAACCAAAGACATTACTCAGTCGTTCACTTTAAAGAGTGTGAAGGGTGGGGAGACACCATTTATTACGACAATACCTAATTACAGAAGGATGTTGAACCTCAAATCCAAACAATTAATTGGTAAGCAAATGCAAGTTATTAGAAAGCACCTCTTATTTGTCTTAAGGTAAGGCAAGGTAAAGCACTCTAAAGGTACACACTTCCTGAATGATGAATCTTAGTGTACAGTCTCTGAAGCCAAAACTAATGTTCTTTTCTTTTTTCTAGTCTGTAATAGGGTTATATGTCTGAGCAGGAAGAGATAATTGAAACGCTGTAATGGACAAGTGAAATATTAGTAATAGTTAATATCCAGTCTCTTCAGTTGTTTTGCAGAATTCTTACAAAAGTTTTCTAGTCCTTGCTTCTATGCAGGCTGAACAGTGATTTATCAGACCACTTGGCAGTTAATATAAAAATCCCACGATTTCGTCAGAGCAGCTGAGAGGTTATCATCTGCAGCTGTGAAGAGAAACTTTAAAACACTGAAATCTACCAAATAGAATTTGAACTTAGTATAGTATTATGAAATATATCTGTAGCAAATTCACTCAGAAGAAAACACAAAATTCTTTTCATATTTAAACAAATTTCTAAAAGGTCAAGTATCCTATGAATATGACTTCAAATTAAAAAACCCTAGAATTTCTTAAATAATTATGTTGAGTTCATCCAAATAATCATGTAGATATAATGATGAAATTATCCAAGTCTTTTTTTACTGGAATTATAATAAAAACAAGCAATTGCAAAACAAAGGAAAAGCAAAGAGAATACATAAATTAAAAGTTGACATAAGTTACTTCCTTGAAATAAATAGAGCATTAGTCATTATTTTCAGGGACTACTTCTAAGTTCTTGTTTTTAAATTTAATTGTATTTTAGGTTAAAAATCTTTAAAATGTAGTTTTTAAAAACCATGTTTTTAGATTTGAGTTCTTTGTACATCTATAAATGTTAAGTACATTGGGACTCAGACAAAATGTATATATTACTTGCAGAAATTTCATCTTAGGTATTTTTCTTAAAACATAATTAAACTTTTACAATAGAAAGAGATTAACTGTGTTTGTTAAAGCATTGCTTATATTATCAAAATTATGGATATTTAGTGAATATCTAGCTGAACAGTATCATTAAATTAATTGATATTATAAAGGCAATGTAATTGTAATATTGTATTGCAATATATTGTAAAGGCAATTGTAAGACTTTTTAGAGAAAAGTGTTAATTGATATTTACAACAGTGCTGAATGAAAAACAGCTTAACAATTGAAAGATCTTATTGATCTAAATATATATATATACATTTCTCTTTATGCAATCAAGAAAAGATGTCAGGAATTGGTCAGCAAAATATTGAGCTAAGGGGTTAGGGGGCATAGCTCAGTGTTAGAGTGCATGCCTACTACGCAAAAAAACCCTAAGTCAATTCCTAGTACCATCAAATAAATAAATAAATAAATAATAAAGTGCTTATTTATGAATACGAAGATTTTAAGTAATTTGTCCTATCACATTGAACTTTGATAATACTTGAATATTGTTGACGATTATTTATATGTTTTCTTTTTAAAATAATTAACAATTTGAACAAGTATGTGGAACAAACGAGAAATAACTTGATATTGGCATGTGCAAATCATGGCAACTGGACCAGTTTTCTAATTCTAGCCTTCATATAAATATTTGTAGTCAAGAATGTAACAAATACACTACAGATTTGAGTTTATTTACATTATTTCTCTTGTTTTCTAGATATTATTTCACCAGGCTATATTTTATAGGTCCTTTTACATTAAATTTAGGAAGTAAAATATGTTTAATATTTGGAGAAAATTATATAATGTTGAATATAATTTCAGTTTTACATGTGCAAACTTGAAATATACAGCTATTGAAGTAATAAATATAAAAGAATTTGTTGTTTAAAGAAAACCATAGATGAGAGGGATAAAACCTTATGCTCTTTACTTTGTACATACCACTCTATTTTCTTTATTTTCATATTTCTAATTGATGCCAGTTTAGCTACATAAAAGTTTTAGAAGATCTTTAAAATACCATGTGTTTCTCAGTTATTCTCTGTTGATGTTTTATTTATATAGTATCCTATAGAAAAGGTTACAATTAATGAAACTTAGATTTTTATTTTAATTTGAATTACTTTGAAACAAAAACGGCAGGTAATAAACTTTTCAAGTAGGCATATTTTCTTCAACCAATTCAAACAAAAATTATATACACCTACAGGCTTCAAAACATGATTTACTTAAGAAAGCTGATCATTTCTAGAACTGGATACAAATGATTGCTTTTCATTTGGATAAAGTCTTTATTAATCAATATTAATTTTTCTCAACTACCAGAGATCTGGTCTCAAACCTATAATGAGCCACGCTGTCTTTTCAGAGACTGCCCACATCTTCCTTTACCTTGCCCACAAAATCGGATTCAAAATTTTTGCCATGAGCCTTCTTCTATATCCATGCTCTTAAGTCAACATCAGCCCATTTCAAACAGCACCCCCTCACATACACACATGCATGCTCAATCACACTTAAAACGGACAGCAATTATCACCTCTCTCTGCCCTCTTGAACCCAGGCACCCAAAGCCAGGCCAGATCTGGAGACATGGTGCAAAGGACTGACTCAGACAGGCTGCAATGTTCTATTTCCACTCTCAACAGTTGTGCAATCTTGGGCACGTTACTCAGTTTTTCAAACCTTTTTTCACAGTTGCGAAATGCAGATGATAAACTCGCTTATCTCATAGAGTTGTCATGAGAACGGAGCAACATAATGTTCATAAAGCATTGAAACGTATTTCAATATTATTCTGTTCAAAACAGTAATGTGTGTATATATATCATCTATATATATGTAGTCATTTTTCTAACTAAAATTCTATAGTTGCCATATATATATATATATATATATATAAATATATATATATAATTTTAAACTGAGGATTTATAATTTCTCTAATATTATTTTCCAAAACTAAGAAATTTAAAAGAAAAAAGAGGCTAATGACATTGGTGTAGTTTGCAGTGCCTATCTCCTTACCTCATTATGATTTTGAAATGCTTGCCAATATAAAATCATGACAAAGCTATTTTATGGGTGTTAACCATGAGGAAACTACTTCAACCTCAATTTTTTTGGCTTGGTTATTTTCATAGGTCATTTTGCTCTTGTTGGTTTCAAAATTCGATGATATTTTCACTAAATAATCTGGCTTCCTGAGCATTCATAGCTTTTGGTAAGACCATCAAACTATTAGTATTTTTATCTAAAATGATAAGTGTTGCTAATTTCAAATTGTCTTTATTTTCAATGCACTTTATTTTTTAAAACTTTCTTCATTAGTTCTTTATATATTTCACCCTAGGAGACATTCAATACTGGATTGGGAAAGAAAATAATTTTGTTATAAATCAATAATAGAACTCTTCACACACTGTTACCTTGAAAATGATATTTTTGTTTCAGTGTGAAGAACAAGCGTTTTAAATCGTAGTTTTAAAAGTTTGGTTATGTTTTATGTGAATTTAATTTAAAATAATAGGGTACAGATCAAAATGTATGCTCTATTAGCAAAAGTAACAACTTTCCACTTCCGAGGAGAGAGTAAAATGTTGTTTTCAAGTCTATATGCTAGAAAACTCTGTTTTTCAAACATTAATACACATTTAATGGGAATACATTTTCAGTATAACATTCTATACAAAACCAAAGTGTTAACTGTCAGTAATTTACATGCATTTTTAAAAAGAATACCTTATAGAATTAAGTATTTTTAAGGAAAATGAAAATAAATAACTTCCTCCAAATGCTAATTAAAAATAAATATTTCAACAGGAAAATTCAGCAACATCCTGAACCCTAATGTGTCCAATCTAAAAAATTAAACACCTTTTCTGTTAGAGTTTTCTATTTTTTTCTTCTGGCTACACATGAAAATATAAGCAGTTGAATTTATATAAGATTTCATTTTGGACATAATATTTATTGAAAACCCAGATCAACTCAGAACCTGTATCACATTTGTTAGTGTTGAGTATAATATATAGCAAAAAGCACTGCTTCTTAACTCAGAGTTTATAACAGAAAAATGAAGACACAAGAAATGCCCTCCTCTGCCTTGCCCTTGTCGGTTCAAGTCAGATGTGGAACATTGCTCAAACATGGTGTTTTTCAACTTTCAATTTCCACTCAGTTCTACTTTTTAGAAGGGCCATGGTGCAACATAGTATTATTACAACAGCGTAAAAACTCTCAGCCACATGGTAAAAGTTGATCCAAAAACAGATGAGTAACATCAAATCTAGGCCAAAAATCATATCCAGTGAACCCAAAAAGAAAGAAAAAAAATCAAGCAATTTCAAGGGAAACTTCTACATTAGGTAAAATTTTAAACACAAATTACGGGTAGAAAGGTTAATATTTTATTAACAGTTAAGTACTGAAATTTGGGAAATAAAGTGAGTTTTCTGTGTGTCCATTGGAAAGGTAGAGCATTATAAGGTTCAGGGTTGTATGTTGCTACCTAATAATCACTAAAACTAAAAGTTATTGAAAGTACAATCATATTTACAATTAAGTAACTTCCTGTTTACTTAGGTTTTCTGCATCAGCATTAGCCTTAATAAACCTAAGAACATCTTTTTTTTTTTTCCTTCAGTCCTTTCATTATCTTTTCCCTTGAGTCACCTAAACATGAGATTACTGCTAATCTCCGTGGAAGAAACAAACACTGATATTTATTTTTTCATAAAGAATTTTTTAATCAAATGTTTAAATCTCCAAAGCTTAGGCTTTATATTAATTTACATAAAGAGAATTCTGTTTTCATGTTATGATAGCAATCTTACCAGAGCAGACACCCACTAAGCACCGTGTGACTTCCACAAAGCCTTGTATTATACATATTTAGGAAAGAAGGGAGAAAGCCCAACATGTATTCATGTTGCTACAGCAAATTCTTCAAAGACAAGGGCAATGTATGTTCTCAGCCTGAAGAAAGAATTGTTATTACTTTTGACTCAGCCATCTGTACAGCTCTGGCTAAACTTTCTAATTGCTTGATATTTAAATTTTTATCTACATCAAAATAAACATAGATTCTTTACATTTTACAGTTTCTTAACACTGAAATAAAAATATCATAATGCCAAAGATAGTAAGGCTGAAGCTAAGAAAAACATGGCATCTCAGGACCCATGGGAAAGCCTGTGGAGGAGAATGCCAAATAAATAGTGATCAGTCAAAAGGATCTCTGTCCCTGGAGCTAGCAGAAAGTGTGGGTCAGCAGTGGGGAATGGCCAACAAAACCATTCAGGGAAAGGTCCAAACCAGTCAGACCTGAGAGAAGACAAGACCAGATGCAAAAATACCCCTAATCAACTTTTTTCTTTTCAATTTTTTCACCTTTTGCTATACACTTTCATTCGAACTTCTAGGAAGCATATCCAATATCAAAATGTGTCATCACTGACCCATATTTTGCATAATTTACATTTTTTCAAGAGTAATTTACTTTCATTTCTGTTTGGATATTTTTTCTCTAGGTTTTAGTTTTTATTAGTACTTGTTTGCAGAACATAATGATTACAGTCCTTGTGGGGAGTTGGTACTCATACATAATACATTTCAATTCCTTTTTCATCCCATCCCCTCCCTCCATTCTTCTTCATCTCCTGGTCTCCTTCCCTTTGCCAAAAGATCTGTCTCCATGTTTTCTATTATGTCTCTTTTATTCTGCTCTTTATTTATTTGGGGGTTTCTTATATAAACGATACCATGTAATATTGAAGCCTGTGCATCTGATTTACTTAACATTATGGTCTTAAGGCTCATCCATTTTCCTACAAATGACTCAAGTTTACTTTTCTTTATGGCATGGTAGTACTCCATCAGGTATAAATGACACAATGGTGACACTTTATAGTAAAGAGTAAAAACCTTATATAAGAAGCAATGAGCACAAAAATTAATTTGAAAATCACAGGTAATACCTCAAGCCAAAAACAAGTTATTTTTTTAAAGTTGTGTCCAGTTTTGCTTAGAAGTGTTTATTTCTGAACAAAAATATGATGTAAATTTAATATGAATCTCAATATTTTAAAGCAAATTATTCTTAGTATGTAAGATGTTAGTGATATAATGGTACTTATGATACATGGCTTGTGTTTCTTTTCCTCATAAGTAGAAGGAATAGCTTCACTTTAAGCTCCTAACACACACTCATTTTTTTAATGATAAATAGTAAGACTTTGACAAATGCTAGCATGATTTCCCAGGCTTGGATATAAAGGAATTGGATTGTTAAAACAGATTACCTCAGACAAAATGTCTCAAGTGCATTCATTGGTGAACTAATTTAACAATAAAATGAATATTTAGTACTTCTCATAAGTTAATTACAATTAAAATTTTACTTAGAATTCCGAGGGCCTAAGCTACCTTAATCTCTACATGATCATATGACAGGAGCCTGTCCAATAAAGAAGAATGGAATAGCTCTATTGTTGAGTAACTGCAAAGTGCTGGCATTTAGAAAAATTCTTTTGTCTCATTAAATCTATTCCCATTTTACAAGGGAGGAAGTTCATCTAAGAAAGTCGATGAAATATGGACAAATGGCGAATATCAAATCTGACACTCAAGCTCAGGATCCTCTGACTAGATAGCACTCTTAAACAATGGTCTATATTGTATCATTTAAAATAAAAATGCTGCATTTGATTTTCCTCCCAGAACAGTCATTAGATAATGGTATGATTTGAGTTGCTGAAGCACTTTGGGGAACATTTTAACTGCAGATGTATAAAGCAATATTGCATACCCTATGATCATGTATATGTCAAGATAGATAAAATAGCCATGAAAATCCTTCATATTGCTTGATAATGGAGTTGAATATATATATATATATATCTCTGCATATTGAATATTACATATGAGGTATGTATAATCATGTTACATATGTTATGTACTATACAATGGAGTATGTACAAACTCCTTCCTCTAAATCTAAAATTTTTAGAAAAAGTTCTAAAACATAAAACATTTACCTGTCTTTTTAGCCAGAGTTACGTAGTATCAATTTACTTTTCTTTTAAAGACTGAAGTAGGTATTACCAATCATTACTAAAAGAGAGGAGCTTAAGAATATTTGCTAATAATGTAAAATGCACAATGTTACTTGGCTTTTTTGAGTGTTTTGTATTTTGGGGTTCCCAGTCACTTTTCAGGCCCTTTCATGTAAATCTTCCTAATATTTGTTCTCTTTCTCTTGTTGACATAGTTTTTTGAACTTTACACGTATAATTATTGCTTCTTGTCTTCAGTGAGATGAACATATAGTTGACTAAACTTATAGAATTTTTACTGAAGTAAAAATATATACAAAAAACAAGGATTTAATAAGATTTAAAATCTTTGAAGTTTAGTATATGACCTTATAACATTTATTTTAGCTCTGAAGGCCTCTTTTTTAAATCTACAGTTTTTTAATCTATAGTTTTTACTTTAAAATCTTAGATTTAGTTTTAAATCTACTCTTTTTTAAATCTACAGTTTGATTTTGCTTTCCACAGATAATATAGCCAAAGGGAAAGAGCAACTTCTGTACCAGAGATCTATGTCTAAGGATTAAGAAAGAAAACTTTTCCACAGTATCAGTTCTAGCATGCTTGCGAGTACTGATGATCTCTTTAGAATATGGTAGTTGAATGGTTACTGTTGCAGATAGCAAAATTCAAATCTTTAAAGCTATATGTTGGTATGTGCTAATGTTATCTTTCCATTTAGAAACTCTAGTGATTGTGTTTATCTTGTTTCTGTATTTCATATTATCTTGTTTTATTTACTCCGACCTCCAATTTTTAGCTGATATCTAATGATAAGTATTGTTCTGCATAGAGTTTTACATGTGAAAGGTGTTTGATTTGAAATAATTGTTTTAATTAGGGTTGTCAAGGGGAATGGAATCAATAGAAAACAAATGCATAATTATGAAAGGAGATTTGTTAGGTGGGCTTGCAGGATCAAACGTAGAAGAGTTCACAATAGCCTTCTGCATGGTGGACAGCCAGAAGATCCTGTAGCTACTCAGCCCAAGAAGACGGAAGCCACAGAACAAGATGGATCAAGGATGCAGCACCGGTCCCAGGTAGAAGACCTGGAAACTCACTATAGGGCTGGTGTGAGTTACAGCTGTAGTTATTGGTGTAAGTCTATTTGGCGAAGAAGCTGGAGAAAGATTTCAACAGGAGACGGCAAAGAGTTAATTCTGTCCGATCATAGAAACTCAATAACTGTATCCAAGGGCAGAATCAGTACTTTTATAGATACATTTATTGTGGGTGCATTGTGTTAAGGCATTATGGATTTGAAGTTCAAAGATAGTACATTAATCACAATTCAGCACCACTTCAATCACTTGAAATTTTCCTTCTGCTAAAGTTTCAAATGAGAAAAAAATGTAAAAGCTATAAATCATGATTTCACGAGAAAGGCTGACAGGGATTTAGATTTCACCTAGAAACACAGAAAACAGCACTGGCATCACAAAGTATTGAGGAAAAGATGAATGCTTCTTTAATTATGCTGGTAAAGTCAGCTTATTATGAGGAAAATAGAGTTGGATCCCTTCTTCAGAACATATCTAAAACTAAAATTCGGATAGAAGAAATACGTACATATGAAAGAATAAATTACCTAGCAATTACAAGAAATACAAGAGAATATCTTTATAGTCCTAGAGTCATGGAGTGATTTTTGTTTTAATCTAGCTCAAGCACTGTTCTAATTTTATAGCTTGAGTGTTTCTTCTCCTTTATCAGGGGAAAGCCAGAAGCAACAGTTAACTCTCAATCCTGTTTTCTTTGCTGGGACTCAATCCTCAGCTTTTAAAATCAGTTCCTAGTTACAGATATGTTATCTTGAATCTTTTAATCCTGTACATCTGCCTAAACTGCCTGAAACCCAATATCAATATGTAATTGTACGGGACCCTCCTCAGGGTTTCTGGAAGCTACTGAGAAACTCAGGATTTAGCCTTTCTTCAAACTATGTTTTCCTATCTGTGTAGGCTTGTCTTTCATATGTTAAGCCAGGCACCCAGCTTCATTAGTGATTTATAAATGCACCCACAAATGTACAATGCACTTAAATACTGACTTTTATTCACAACATGTGTTTCTGACTTTGGCAATTTCAGTCACTATTCTAGAGATAATGAGTGGAATCACTTTATATTTTATTCAGCCTCTGTCATCTAACTACTCTCCTCTTTCTTCTTCTCATAGATTAACAGGTTTATTATTTGTATATCTCACATAGAATATTTTCACCCATTTTCAGGTCCCTGAAGATCCCAACTTCTACCCAAAATCACTTTGGAAAGTTGTGCTTTTTAAAAAAAATTTTCTGTGAGTAAATACACTTTTATGAGAGGAATTCTGATGGCAATTACAATAAGATTTTCCTACCTCTTTGTATATACACATTTATTATGCCTATATA
Organism: Heterocephalus glaber; assembly: GCF_053883595.1. Classification (NCBI taxonomy): domain Eukaryota; kingdom Metazoa; phylum Chordata; class Mammalia; order Rodentia; family Bathyergidae; genus Heterocephalus; species Heterocephalus glaber. The sequence continues at coordinate 16,465,519 of NW_028258138.1, forward strand.
AATAATATACCTATAGAAATAATGTGTACAAATACCTATACAAGTAACAATATGTAAAATATGTGTCAGACCCATACAAATAATATATATAAATATATCATAATTTTTTAGAATAAAATGTGTGGAAAGAGAGCTGATGTATCTAAGCCAGAATTGAAATGGTCTAAAAAATGGAATGTGGTTAAATGTACCACACTTCAACCAATGAAGAGTTATCTGCTAACATTTAAAAGTTAAAGGCATTGAAACTGTGTAGTGAATCTAAAAATATCAATGTGGTAAAAAGTTCATTTCCCTCAGTATCTGTAAAATCCCACTCTCTTTAAAGAAACCATCCAAACAAAAACCAAAAAGTACCTCAGCCTGTATGACATAATGGTAAAACCTTACTGTACAGCTCATAAGTATATTCAGGATAAAAGTCGTCACTGTGTAACCCATTGTCTTAAGAGTAATTGCCTAGGTCAACAGGGGCATGTGCTTCAGGGAAGTCAGGTGATATGAAAATGACTTAAGAAGAATATCAGGAAATAGAGGAACCACTCTTCCTGCTGTTGAGGGCCACCCAAGCCAGGTACCAATGAAATAAGACAAAAAAGTTATGCAACAAACAGCAACAAATAAGCATTTGTTGTATAAAACTAATTTGCAAGTAAACTAAAATCCCATTTTAGAGAATCCTAAGTGAATTGGGTTGCCCTGAAATATTAAATGCAATCAACCAATGAACAACTACTATAGCCCTCCCAAATTTACTTAATTATGGAAACCAACTTTCTTTTTTTTCACATTTTTAAATAAATGAGAACTTTAAGTAAAAGTAGAGTAAATAATACTAAATGAGAAGGATAATACATATTCATTGCACGTTATAGAAGTGCTGCATTTGAATTGCAAGATTTCAATGAGCTGATGTTTCCTGCCTTCATGTGCTCTTCAGAACTCCCTCTGGCAGAGACTGAGACCATTTCTTATATCGCATTATACAAGAGTGCTACTGTTCTCATGTTTATAACATGGTATGAGGTCTATCTCCTGCACAACATAATCTTAATTCATGGATGCAAGACGGAAAGTACCCAATGAAGCACATTGTGGAGAGGCCCGGACTTCCTGAGGAGCTTCTGGCATTAGAATCCTGGAGTGATTGGTCAAGAAGGAGACTTTACTTCTTTCTGTGTCATTATTTTATACTTTCCAAATTCTCATCCTACTTTGGGGTATCTCATACTGTGTTGTTGAATATATTTTTCCCCATGTAAATTGTACAACACAGGAAAAAGATAGATAGGATTCTTTGAAACTGGGCAGTTTCAGATTTTCTTGAACTGGCAAACTTCTGGAAGTGAGTTCTTTTCTCCATTTCCCATTTAGAAGTAAATTACCTTTTCTACTTCTCTTTATGACAGGCATGTGAAGCTTCAAACAGTAGATCATGTTATTCATACATAGAATGGTATAGGTTTACCTGATTTAAAAAATGTAGTTTCAAATGAGTTCTATTAATAATAAATATTTTGTCACTAAGAAGTTATTAATTACAGAAAACCACAAACTTTTTGGGTTATTGCATGATGATAGAACATAACTTTCTATAGTAATAGCAGTAGTCTTTTCCTGCTGCCATAACAAAATACTTTCAGTTGAGTGATCTGTTAGAGGAGAAATTTATTTCTAACACTTCTGGAGGCTGGAAGTACAAAGTAAAGGTGCTGGCCAGTTTTGGTTTGGTGACTGCCCCATCTCTGCTTCCAAGATGATGTCCTGTGCTGTATCCTCACATGATGGGAGAGGAAAAAGGAAGAAATGCTCTGTTCTTGTATGGCAAAAGAGATGAAGAAGAAGAAGGATGTGTAGGGCCTACACAGTTCTTCCTAGCCTTTTTGCAAGGCACTAATCACATCCATGAGAACAAAACCTCCATACCTTAATTTTTCCTGAAGTCTATTCCTCTTAATATTATTTTGGGGATTGAGTTTCAATATGAATTTTGGAAGAGACAGAAGTATGATAACCATGGCAATAATATCATAAAATGTAATAAAAAATAAGTAACCAAGTCTTTTATTTCTCTTATGGGAGATATTTGAATTTGAACAGTGAAACTATGGAATTATTATACTGAATTTAAGTGGTCTTACTTATTTACTTATTTTAAACCAAACTTTATTTATTGAAAATGACTTTCAAATAATTTTTGTTTCTTTTAAATTAAATAGAAAAATCATACTTAAAATAAGTTTCTATTCTTGGAGAGCCAAATTTCTTTTAAGACATCTTTGCTCCTAAAACTATAATGTCTGATTTTAGCTCATGATTGAAAAGTAGTAGAAAAAAGGGGGAGAACAAAAGATCTAGTTAAAAGTTATTTTATACTATTTCAAAGATGTATGTGAAAAAAGTAAATCTATCAAATTTGCATTAAATTTAATATGGAGATATTTTAGTTCAATTGGTTGTAAAATTTCTAATTTATTTTCACATCATCTATATCAGTAGCTGGTTGCACTCATGCTCAAAGAGGTTGAACGCCCACATTTTATTTACTATAGTCCTCTTTTATCTGCACTGGGCTCCCAAAACTAGGTTGAAATTAACAACTGATATGAAAGTAGAATAAATAGAAAATCTAGTATAATAAAATTTTCTGAATAACTGTAAGAGTAGTACACAAGAGTGCTCTGGGGTCAATATTAAGTAAACTAAAGATTATTTGAGCACAAGCACTGTGAAACTGGGTAGTTGACCTGACAACTGAGACAGTTGTTATGTGACTAACAGGTAAGTAGCATATAGAGTGTGGATTTGCTGAGCAAAGGAATTATTTGCATTCTGTGTGTGATGATGCATGATAACATGAGATTTAATCATGCTATTCAGAACAGTGCACAATTTAAAACTTTTGAATTGTTTGTTTCTGGAATTTTTCATTTTCTATTTTCAGATAATAGTATATTAGTCTATTTTTGATTACTATAATGAAATACCTGAGGCTGGGTAACTTTAACTATGTTTGTTGTTGTTGTTGTTGGTACCAGCAATCAAACTCAAGACCTTGTGCTTGCAAGGTAGGTGGCAGCACCACTGAGCTAAATCCCTGGCCCAGAGACTGGGTAACTTTAAAAAGAAACAAGGTTCATGTAGCTTACAGTTTTGGAAGCTGAAATTTCAAAATCAATCCTCATATGTTTGGACTCTGATGAGGGCCTAGTGATGGATGTCACCTTGACAGGAATGAGAATGAGAGAAAGAGATCCCTTGCTAAAGACAGAGAGAGAGAGAGAGAGAGAGAGAGAGAGAGAGAGAGAGAGAGAGACTAAGAGGAGAGAGTGAAAGAGAGGGAGAAAATAGAGGGGGACAGAGAGACAGAGAGGCAGAGAGACAGAGGGAGAGAGGAACTGGGTTCTCAAAATTCCTTCCAAAGGCACATCCCCAATTGGCCTAAGCACAACTTATGAGATCCTTACCTATTAAAGAGGTGACAACACCTTCCCTCACTGCCACACTGGGGACCAAACTTCTAACACATGAATACTCGGAGAACAAACAATATCTAAACCATTGCACATGGTTGACGGTGGGTAACTGAAACTGTTGGAAGCAAAACTTGAGATAAGGGAAGGTTACAGTACAGTTTTATTTTGAGAATTTCGGTATTGGAATGATGGTTAAGTCAGCCAAATATTTCAAAAATACCCTTGAATAATCCAAAATAAGAAAACAGTTAATGTTTTATATTTGAAAGAAGCCTTACATGAAAGTGAAGAAATGTTTATTTCAATACTATAAAAATGATTGTCTCCTGAAGAAAGTAAGCCTTGAGTTAGGTGTAAACAGACTGAGAGGAAGGAGGGAAAGAAATGTATTTTAACTTAGTTATATGGTCATGAAATGTAAGTGATTTTGATGGCATAACGAGTTTTGCAGTAAAATTGGAAACTTTCAGTTTGATAGTGTAATTGCATTCTTTTGATAAAAGTAAACCATCTTTTGTTAAATTATGAAGAAAAGCAGAAGGTACATGTTTTTTCTTTGGAGATTTACCTAAAGAACCTGCTTGAAAGGGTAGAATTGGGGGCAAGAAAGGGCATGGGATGTGCATGGGCCAGAAAGGAAATGACCGAGAAAGAATTCTGACCACACGAAATCTCTAACATGTTTGAAAAGAAAAACTTTATTTTCTGGCCACGTGGAAGAACACAAATAAAAGCTGTTACAATGGAGTGTGTTTTCTAATCTCTTGTACCACTTAAAAGGTGAGTCTGTTTTCCCCTCTAACAGTGTGCTATTCTGATTGAGACTTGGGTAGGTTGGAAAACAAAGCAAGCCAGAAAAGCAGCATTGTTTGCTTCCTTCTGCCTGGTAGTTTAGATTTGAAGAAAATATTAAGTAAAATACATGTATGGTTTCACGTGTACATATGTATGTGTACATATGGTTTTATCTGTACATGGGTATACACACATATTTATGTGTAGGTATATAGATAGATAGGAAACAGAACTGCATTGATAGGGTCTCTAAAATGTCTGTTTAACAAGATGAGAAATTCTGGGAGCAAAGAAATTAATAACCTTTCCTAAAAGAGCGGTGCTTTCAATCACCAGGAAATGTGCTTTTTGCCAGAGGTTACGTTTCTATTTCATTTTCTCCGGGGTTCCTGGGAGGTAGCACTTGCTGTTTCTGTGAATGAAAAGTTTCTGAAGGTGAATAACATAGTTCATGTAGGAAGTAGGCTCAGTGGTGAAACCAAATGAAGAAACCTGGACCACCCTTCCAGCCCCCACCCTCATCCAGTCCCCCACGGAGAGGAAACTGGGTTGATCTAATACCGTTTGATATGGTTCTGTCTACACAGACACTCACTCCTGAAACTCAGCCAATCATAGCAGTTCCTGCCTGCTCAAGTGATCCCCATCACTGCAAAGTTTAGCTTTCTGCTTTGGCCACGTATTTATAATGGAAATATGTTATTCAATGTTTACTGAATGAGGAAAGCTAAATGTCCAGGTGAACTTCTCTAAGCTGCCAATATCTCTAGAGTCTAACACTATTTTTTAAACAGTTATATTATGCTTGCATATAATTTAGTCAGTATTGTATATAAACACTTGACATTCCTAAAATGAAAGTTGAAACTTACAGTGTGAATGAACACTTTGTCATTCCCAATCAAAATTATACGTTGAATCAGATATAATCATCTCTTTTAAGAATCACCTTAATGTTACTTTCTTGTAACTAGCTCATAAAGCAAAACATCTATTCAGGCATAACAGGTGGAAATTAGAGTCAATAGTATGATTATCCTGATAACTTCCAGGGGTTTTTACCTTCCTTGTGGATCACTGCTACATCATTTACTCAACATATACCTATGAAAAAGGACAGGCTATCCACAACTGTGTCCTGTATCTCAAAAGATTTATAAAATTTTAGGAAGACATGCTTGGTAATGTGCAGAAAAATAGGCAAAAGTAGCCACATTCATGTGTGTGCAGTGCAAACTAAGTAAGTTTCTGTAGAGATAATTAAGTTTTTAGGTTTCTTGGTTTGTTTGTTTGTTTTCTTGTTTGTAGCTTCCATGGTCTAAATGTTTGTATCTCCCCAACACTTATATTGAAAACTAACCCTCAAAGGTATTGAAATGAAATACTATGAGATGAAGTATTAAGCTAGTATTAAGAGACCAGAGCTTCAGGAGGTGTTTAGGTCATGAGAAGAGAATAGTCTCAGAATAAATGCCTACTATGGTTTGGATATGCTCTGAGTATGTTCCCAAAAAGTTACTGTGCTAGAAATTCAGTTCTCTGTGAGGCATTTTCTAGAGATGGGGGTGCATTTAAGAGGGGAGCCTGCTGGAAGGGGACAAGGTTATTGGAGGCCTGGCCTCAAAAATAAATTAACGGACACTTAACATTTGAACAAGATGAGTTTGAAATGCTCGATCAATTTATACATATTTTGTTGCTTTCTTTTTGTTAAGCTTTGTGATAACATGTAAAAACCTCCAAGATAGACTATGTAACTTAGGAAAATTTTATACCATAAGAAAAAGTTAGGTATGCCATGAATGTATAAAATATATACAGATAGTCTATTTTGTTATTACAAAACATATACAAATGTGTTATAAAATGTGTAAATTTATCAAAGCTCATACACACGAAGCAGACAAAATGTAGGGAACCCTTTGAGTAAAATGTAAACTTAATGATACAGTATTAAATCACAAGTACAAAACATTATAGTATATACTGTACTATTTAATAATTGTATAACTTTCTCCTCCTGCTATTGAGATACAATCAGGGCTTGCAAGTAGCCAATTAACACACTGTGTGACGTTAATCATCTTCACATAAGAAGTTCATTTCAAAAGAAGCCGAATCAGCCCGCTGCAGACAGGCAGGTCTGTGCACGCCCTACTGAGGTCCTGAGTCATGCAGAAGGCATGGAATCACCCCGCAGCAGACAGGCAGCCACCTGGTTCCACAGTACAAAGACACAGAGGACACCAGAACACCAGATCAAGGTACTGAGTCCTGCCGCTCCCGGCCCAGAGGTAGGGGCTTCTGAGCCGCCATCCCACTGCTCCTGGTCCAGAGGAAGGAGCTTCCCGATCACCATCCCTCCTGCTGCTCCCAGCCCACAGGAAAGGGCTTTTGGATCACCATCCCTACCTCTGCTCCCAGCCTCTGTCCCACCTCTCCCAGCTCAGAGGAGGTAATCCCTGCAGGTGCTAACAGACCCCGCCCCAGTCAAAATGAGAAAACATGTAAATGAGTCTCAAAACCAGACTTCCAGATCACCTACAGCAACCCCAAAGGGAAAGGACATGAAACACTCTGATACTCAACCAACTGGACACACTGAACTGGCAACAAAAGGGAATCTGGAAAAAATCAAATCAGAAATAATTTCTCAGATAACAGGAGAAATTGTGCCCCTAGTGCAAGACATGATTAATAAATCTAGAGAGGAGCTCAGGAACATGACAGAATCCCAACATAAGAACCAAATGGAATCCATAAAACAGATGCAAATAGATTTCCAGGACATGAAAAACTCCATTGAAAGTCTACACAGCAGAATGAGCCAATGTGAGGACAGAATTTCAGATATAGAAGATAAGATTACAATTAGTGACTAGGAAAAGAAAAATTGCTTCAAAATTATAAGGGAACATGAGAAATCAATCCAGCAGCTGCTAGATGATGCAAAGAGGAATAACATAAGACTGATTGGGCTCGATGAAGAAACAGGAGAGAGTGGAGATGACATAAAAAATCGCTTCACAGAAATAATGGCAGAAAACTTCCCAAGCAGGGGCAAAGAGCTTGACATACAGATAAGTGAGGCATATAGGACTCCAAATAGCCTTGATCAAAAAAATCTACACATAGGCATATAATTGTTAAGATTCCAGAAACACAACAGAAGAACAAACTTCTCCAAGCAGTCAGAGAAAAGAAACAAATCACATACAAAGGAAAGCCCATCAGAATCACAGCAGACTTCTCAACACAAACCATCAAGGCAAGAAGAGTTTGGAGTGACATATTCCAAGCCCTTAAAGAAAACAGCCTCCAACCCAGATGGATGTACTCTGCAAAACTATCTTTCAAAATGGATGGAGAAATAAGATACTTTCATGACAAAGAGCACCTTAGGAACTTCGTGAATACCAAACCAGCACTCCAAAGAACTTTACACAATATCCTAGGAACAGACATTGAGGATCACAACCCCAGGAAGCAAAGCAGAATGAACCCATCTGGCATGACAAGAAATTAAATGTAAAGGGGGAGAACCCAACAAAAAGAAAAAGTCATGGCAATGACAAGTCAATACGTTTCAGTTATAACCATCAATATTAATGGTCTCAATTCACCAATCAAAAGAAATAGACTGGCAGAATGGCTCAAGAAGCAAAATCTAACAATATGCTGGATACAAGAAACACACTTAATTCAAAAGGAAACTCAGACTGAAAGTTAAAGGGTGGAAAACAATACTACATGCGACGGGAAGCAGAAAAAAAGGAGGAGTAACTATCCTCTTTGCAGATCAAGTAAATTTCAAACCAACACTGATTAAGAGAGAAGAGGACTGCATCTTTGTAAAGGGGAGAATCCAAGAGGAAGAGATGACAATTATAAATATCTATGCACCAAACACTAGTGTGCCCAACTGTATAAAACAAATACTAATGGACATGAAATGTCATATATGCACTAATACAATTGTAGTGGGGGACCTCAACACCCAAATGTCACAAATAGATAGATCAACTAGACTAAAAATAGGTAATGAAATACCAGAACTCAATCGAACTCTTGAACAAATGAACTTAAGAGATGTTTACAGAGTCTTCCACCCCACAAAATCAAAATACACATTCTTCTCAGCTGCACATGGGTCATTATCCAAAATAGACCACATACTCACACATAGAACATGTTTAAGTAAGTGCAAAATAATTGAAGTTATCCCCTGTATATTATCAGACCATAGTGCAATGAAATTGGAGATCCATAGCAAAAGAAACTCAAAAAATTTCATACAAACATGGAAATTGAACAACACACTACTGAATAACCAATGGGTCACAGAGGAATTTAAAGAAGAAATCAGACAGTTCCTTCAATTAAATGACAATGACAATACAACATATCGGAATCTATGGGACACAATGAAAGCAGTCTTATGAGGGAAATTCATAGCAGTGAATGTGCATATTAGGAAAACAGAACGAGCCCAATTAAACAACCTGATGCTGAACCTCAAGCTTCTAGAAAAAGAAGAGCAGGACAACCCCAAAGCTCATACAAGGGAGGAAATTATAAACATCACAGCAGAAATCAATGCAATGGAGACTAAGAGAATGATACAAAAAAATCAATGAAGCCAAGAGTTGGTTCTTCGACAGAATCAACAAAATTGACAAACCCTTAGCCAACCTTGTCAAAAAAAGGAAAGAAGAGGCCCAAATCCATGTAATTAGGAATGAAAAGGGTGAAATTACAACAGACCCAGCAGAAATCCAGAGGATCATCAATACCTATTTCCAAACCTATACGCCAATAAGATGGACAACACAGAAGAAATGGACAGATTCCTAGATACATATGAATTCCCAAAGTTGAACGAACAAGACCTAAAAACTCTGAACAACCCAATATCAACCAATGAAATTGAAAATGTAATTAAAAACTTATCAACTAAGAAAAGCCCGGGCCCTGATGGCTTCCCTGCTGAATTCTACAAGACATTTAGAGAGGAACTGCTGCCACTACTGTTTAAACTCTTCAATGAAATTGAAAGGGAAGCAATAACAAAGGAAGCAATCCCAAATTCATTCCTGGAAGCAAGCATCACCTTGATCTCCAAAGCAGAGAAAGACCCACCTGAAAAAGAGAACTATAGGCCAATCTCACTAATGAACATAGATGCAAAAATCCTTAATAAGATAATGGCAAACAGAATGCAGAAGATCATCAAGAAGATCACACACCCTGATCAAGTGGGATTCATCCCAGGGATGCAGGGATGGTTCAATATATGAAAAGCAATTAATGTAATACACTATATCAATAGCGCCAAGGACAAAAACCATATGATTATCTCCATAGACACAGAAAAAGCATTTGACAAAATCCAACATGCATTTATGATAAAAACCCTACAAAAAATTGGAATAGATGGTCTCTACCTCAAATTGATAGAAGCCATCTATGAAAAACCAACAGCCAATATCATACTAAATGGTCAAAAACTCAAATCCTTCACACTAAAATCAGGAACAAGACAAGGATGTCCACTATCACCACTCTTGTTCAATATAGTTCTGGAAACATTAGCCATGGCAATTAGACAAGAGAAAGAAATAAAAGGAATAAAGATAGGTAATGAAGCAGTCAAATTGTCATTATTTGCAGATGACATGATACTCTATATAGAAGACCCCAACAACTCCACCAACAGTCTTCTAGACTTAATAACCAAATTCAGTCAAGTAGCTGGTTACAAGGTCAACACACAAAAATCAATAGCTTTCCTCTACACCAATGACAGACTCACTGAGAGAGAAATAGGCCAAATAATTCCTTTCATGATAGCATCCAAAAAACTGAAATGCCTAGGAAACATCCTAATGAAAGAAATCAAAGATATCTTCTCTGAAAACTATGGCACTCTGAAAAGAGAGATTGAACATGATATCAGAAAATGGACAGACATCCCCTGCTCCTGGCTAGGAAGGATTAATATAGTGAAAATGGCCATACTTCCAAAACTGCTATATAGATTTAATGCAATTCCAATTGAGATCCCAGCAGCATACTTCATAGACCTTGAGAAAACAATCCAAAAATTCATTTGGAACAAGAAGAGACCCAGAATAGCAAGAGCAATTCTAGGTAACAGACACATGGCAGGGGGTATCACAATCCCCAACCTGCAACTCTACTACAAAGCTACTGTGATAAAAACAGCATGGTACTGGCAAAGAAACAGACTTGAGGACCAGTGGAACAGATTAGAAGATGCAGAAACAATGCCAGACACACTCAGCCATCTCATCTTCGATAAAGGAGCCAAACACCCTCACAGGAAGAAAGATAGACTCTTTAATAAATGGTGCTGGAAAAATTAGGCTTCAATTTGCCAAAGATTAAAACTAGACCTGTATCTCTCACCATGCGCTAAACTAAAATCAAAATGGATTAAAGATCTAAATATTAAAATAGAAACTCTGAACCAGTTGGAACAGAGTTTAAGTAGAACCCTTGAAGACTTCAGTGTAGGAAAAGATTTTATGAACAAAACCTCAGTTGCCCATGAACTAGCACAAACCATCAACAAGTGGGATCTCTTCTTATTAAAAGCCTTCCGCACAGCAAGAGAAACCACCAGCAGTGTGAAGAGACAACCCACAATGTGGTAAAAAATCTTCACCTGCTCTTCCTCAGACAAAGGTCTACTATCTCAAACCTATAAAGAACTTAAAAAGATCAGACCTCCGAAATTTAAAGACCCAATCAAAAAATGGACATCTGAAATGAACAGACATTTCTCAGACAAAGAAGTAGAAATAGCAAATAAATACATGAAAAAATGTTCAATATCACTGGTCATTCGAGAGATGCAAATGAAAACAATGCTGAGATTCCACTTCACTCCAGAAAGAATGGCTGCTATCATGAAATCAACCAATAACAAATGCTGGCGGGGCTGTGGGGAAAGAGGGACCCTGCTCCACTGCTGGTGGGAGTGTAGACTGATGCAACCACTGTGGAAATCAGTATGGAGATACCTCAAAGAACTAGGACTGGAAGTCTCATTTGACCCCGCTATTCCACTGCTGGGGATCTTCCCCAAAGAATTAAAAGAATCATACCACAGTGATATATGTGCACCCATGTTCATAGCAAAACAGTTTGTAATAGCTTAAACTTAGAAACAGCCCAAATGCCCATCAACTGGAGACTGGATAAAGAAAATGCGGTTTTTTTATAAAATGGAGTACTACTCAGCCATAAAAAATGAGAAATTAGAGACATTTATAGCTAAGTGGATGCACATTGAGGAGATACTCTTAAGTGAAATAAATAGGACAGACATGTATAAATACCGAATACTTTCTCTGGTGTGAGAAACTGAAAGTGTAAATAAAGACTAAATGTATAATAGGTCATGTGAAATAAGAAGAAAAGGGGCAAAGGGGAAGGAAGTGGGAGGGCTAGGGGAAAGGATAGAAGGGAATGGGATTAATATCAGAAAATGGAAAAATAGGAAGAAAATCTTTGTAAATAGGGAGGACTGGAGGGGTTGAAGGGAGGGCTGGGCAAGGGTGAAAAATAAGAACCAAGAGAGACTATGTAGAGGTGCAAATTTCCAATAATGAATGTCATTATATTGTATACCTAAAATGTACCAGTGATTAGAATGAATAATTGATAATGTAAAATAAGAATAAAAGGCCCAGAGGGGTAGGGGTAGTGGGAGGGGCAGGGGAAAGGAAAGAAGGGAAAGGAAAAATGATGAGAAATGGAAAAAATGGAAATAAAGTCTTTGTAAACAGGGAAGGGAGGGCTAGGAATGGGGAAAAAATAAGAACGAAGATGCATTATGTAAAGGTACAATTCCCAGTGAGAAATGTAAATGTGTTGTATACCTACAATGTACCAATAAAAGAATTTAAAAAAAAAAAACAGTAGAAGAAGTTCATTTCAGCAGTCTTTATGGTTTGAATCTAAAGTAGCCCCTGAAACCAGTAAATGGGTTTTGGGAAGTGATTGGCTCATGAGAGCACTGACCTTATCAACCGATGAAGCCACTGATAGGTTCATAGCTAAATGGGCTACTAGAAAGGAAGGTGTAGCCGATGGTAGGGTGTTGATAGGACATAACCTTGGGAACTTTCCCTTGACCCTAGCTCTTTCCCATCTGGCTCATTTTCACTCTTTCTGTTTCCCAGTTACCATGGGGTAAGCAGCTGTGCTCCCTGCCCTTCTGCCCAAAGTCCAAAGTAATGGACCCAGAGGATCTCAGACTAAAACTGACCCTGTGAGTCAATATAAAACTTTACCCTATAAGTTGCTTTCTCAATTATTTTGTCACAGACATAAAAATCTATCATCTCTAGTAAATTGTACAGGATAAGACAAAGTTAACGCTCATGCTTCTTAAATATTTTTCACCATGTATATTACATATAAAATACAAAATCTGCTTTATTTGACAGTTTGTGAGATATTAGTAAGGATTCTGGACAGCAGCCTATTAGTGGCTAAGTTTTGGGGCAGTCAAAGTTAAACATTGATTTTTGACTCCGGGATAGGGAATCACTGACCCAAACTCCAAGTTGTTTGAAGTTCACTGTCATCTTTATGAGAGCCCAGTTATTCTCTCAAGCATAAGTTGTTATAAAGAACAGAAAACCCAGCCCCTGAGTCACTTCACATCACCTAATCATCATGTGATCTCCTACCTGTATGCTCTTCCCATTGTGATGCCAAATGCCAGGAGACTCTCATCATAGGAAGAATAAATGTGAGCTAAATGATCCTCTTTCCTTTATAATATACCCAGCCTCAAGTATTTTTTTTTCAGTAAAAGAAAATAAATCAATTCAGTGGCACTGTAAGAGGCCTGAGAGAGCCTGTTTTCCCCTTTCACCAGGTGAAGACCTTGCAAGAAGTCCTCCTTTATGAAGTAAACGGTGCTCACCAGACCCCAAATCTACTGATGACTTGACCTTAGGCATCTTAGCCTCCTGAAGTCTGAGAGATAAATTTCTATCTTTCATAAACCACTTGATCTATGTGATTTTGTTACAGCAGCAGGGATATACTAAGACAGTGGCTGTATGAATGAACAGTCACTCTCCTCCAGCCTCATACTCCACTCTCCCAAATCCAGAGCCATTGAGATTTATTTCCTAGCTGGGCATGGTTTCACACACCTGCAATCCCAGCACTTGGGAGGCTGAGGTAGGAGAATTGCTGTGAGATCCTGGCTGCCATGAGTTGAGCATCTTTCATCCACCATGCACTGCCATCATGATTCTTCTGCCTCCGATCCAGTGGGCTGTGGACTGCAGCCTCTGAAACCCTGAGCCCCCAACTGCTTCCTTTAAGCTGTTTATCAGGTACTCAATCACTGCAATGCAAAGCTGACTAATACAGCCCAGAAGAATTTGCCAGAAACCTTTTGGTTCTAAATCTCTTCTACACATTCCACTCCTACGATGAAAGAAATGCAAATGACCTTAAATGATCCAAAGAATAGCTTTTGGCTTTCACTCTGCAAGCTTGATTGACAGCCTCTATTTTCTTCCTTAGAGCCTCTGTAGCTACTAACAACTGCTAAGCAACTCTACACTCTTTACCATTTACCTCATGCATTTCCTACAAAGAGGTGCTGCAAAAGCAATGCTTTACCTCTTCACTTGTACTGCAATTCCTCACAGGTGGTAGTGGTGGCAGCAGATGCCTGATAGGCTCAGCCTGGCTTTTTGGATTTAGTAGAGAGCAAACACCATACTCGGGAGTACTGCTTCATCCCATGCAATGAGTACCTCAGAGGCCTGAGTGTGGCATCAAGCTAGGTGGTCAGGCAGAATCTTCAGGCTCTGCTTCAAGTAGCTCTGCTTTGTAGTTCAAATGACTTGCAGATCCCATGGCACAGAGGTATTTTTAGTAGAATAAGGACTTTATATCAAATTTCTGGAGATCCACAGAGAACAGCACAGAACAGACCTAATAGGAAGAGCAATATCATATTATATTTAGCAAAAAAAAAAAAAATTTTGAAAAGCAGCAGTGAGCCCCACTGGAAACTAAATGCTAGGATATGGACTACTGAGTGATGATGAGATGGAATGTCCATCAAGGGCCGGACACTGTCAGAACAACCAAATATAAGTTAGGGTCTGCATACCAGCATATATCATACAATGGAAATAGCATATTTAGAACTGGATCTAACCAATTTGAGGGGGTATGAAAAGGTTGGACAAATAGTTGTACAAGACCCTTTATCCACCAAGTATCTTCCCCTGATACTTTAGCTTAAATCTGTGGCCATGGAATGGGTGATCTACAACCGGATGACAGATAAGGTAGAAAATTTTGTACTGACTCTTCAGTGGGTCAGGTAAATATGTTGTAATGAGATGAAACATGGAGTGTTGAAAATGAAAAAATGAATGCTACATTCTCATTTAAGAGACTCTTTGAAAGATACCATTGAAGGTAGAACTTTGAGAAACTCGTGTGGTCATGAACTTTGTATTAAAAGAGTAATGTCTCAATTGAAGATGAAGACAGAGTTCAGAGCACTGACTAATGACTTGGCTGGATAGTGAGTTTTCTGGAAGAGCAAAACCTTGTATACACTAAAAAATTCACATAGGTAGAATAACCCAGCCAATAGGTGTAAGAAAACCTGACATCAATCGCACCAATATGTATGATCAGAACATGAATTACCTTAGCTATAAAGGATGGGACAAATGAATGGGCCCACTGACACAGACTAGTTTTTACCCTAATCAAACTTCTTCTGAAACTAAATCTTCAAATCTGGAGTAATACTCCAGGAGTATTTACTGGAGTAAAATACCTGGAGTAATACCAAATCTTGAAGAGGTTAAGAGCTCTTTTGAATGGGAATTTTCATAACACACAAAAGATTTGTGAATTCTACATGAGGATGTTGGGCAGTTGCAATTTGTCCTTATAAGGATTGCTGTGATCTTAGTATGGGTTTATTTTCCTGTTCACAGTATTTTAGTCAGCACCAAATTGCAAAGATGGATTAAAAATTACAAGATTCTGCATAACAAGATAGCATTTCTTCAGATAAATGGACCAAATTTATAGGAAGGACCAGTGACCTTGGGCACCTGAGCATAGGATTGGTTCTTTCTAACACATAGTTTATCATTATGAAATTGCTTCCATGGTAGAGCATTCAAGTACCTTTTAAAAGATATAACTAAGTTATTGATTAGGAACAGCAGTCTATAAGGTTGAATCATATTTTTCAGGACACTGTGTATACTTATAACCCCAACAGTAAAACTCCATAGGTTTAGAAACAAACAGGTAAAGGTTACTGTGGTCCTTTATACCGTCACTCCTAGTGGCCCATTGAACAATGTATATTTCTTTTTCAAAAACTATAGAGTCTTATTAAATAGAAATCATTGTTCTTGGTTGAGGATAGGGGAATAAGGAGATCTTGTCTATAAGTAGAAATAATTAAGTTTCAGCTTAACATAAAAATACTAAGATTGCCCTCTGATTATTTTGGACTTCTCATCCTTGTAGACCTAAAAAAAGTATTACCATGCTGACAGATATAATCTACTTTGATTATTATAAGGAAAATGGGTATGCTATTAAAAAATAAATGGAGGCATGAATAAAAGGAGATTCTTGGGGTAGCCTTAGTTTATTCTAAATTCATTGATAATTACTAGTAGGCAAGTAATAATCACAGTTTCACAAGGAAATAGTAAGCATGAACTTATTCAAGGAGTAAAATCTGCCATCATTGTCTGTGAGGCTATCTTTAATGGGATAAAATATGTGTGTTAGACACCTCCAGTTGCTATAACAACCAACTGGGTTGTTTTAACAGACTGGGTGACTTAAACAACAGACATTTATTTTTCATAGTTAATACAAGAACAAGTTGACAACAGTCTCGGTGTTTGGTCAGGGCTTTCTTCCTAGCTCGTATATGGCTGCCTTCATTGTCATATTCTCACATAAGGGACAAAAGAAGCTCTAGTGTCTTTTCCTCCTACAAGGATGTCCAGCCCATCATGTGTACTTTGCACTCACTCTCATGACTGATCCAAAAATCACTCACTTCTTGAAGTCTCAACTTCCCAATCCCATCACCTTAGGTGTCAGGGTACCAACATACAAATATTGGAGGATACAAATTCAGTTCAAAATAAAAGTAGAGCTGCATTCAATGTTGGGTCCTCCCACAGATGGTTTGGCTGATTTAGGAACCAGGGCTGGGTCTTTTTCTTCTCTGTTATTCATTATACAAAACATCTGTGTTAGTCAGTTTTCCCCTTGCTGACACAAAAAATCTGACACAACTTAAAGGAGGAGAGGTTTATTTTGGCTCACAGTTTGGGGTTCAGTCCATGGTCAGCTGGCTCCAAGACAGGAACATCATGGCTGAACAAGGTTGCTAAGTTTGTGGCAGCAAGGAAACAGAGTAGGGGAACAGTGCCAGAGAGGAAAAAAACAGTGACCATATATAGTACCCAGCATCACACCTCTATAACCCACCCAGATACAACCAGAACTGTGCTTTACTAATTCTCTCAGTGGTTCTCAAACCAATCAATCTGACCACCCTCCTCTACTCTCTCAGCACCTCTCTCTGCCATTCTTCTCTCATGGCCTCAAAAAGAGTAAAGATTTGAGCAAAGGGAGTGAAGCCAGTGCCCAGATGTACATGACATAGGAATCATTCCTTCTGCATCTGCTTAATGTCACCTAGATTTCCTTGCCAGTTCTTTGGTCAAGTAAATTAGACAATGAAGATGCTCAGTGAGGATGGTGAAATCTAGCCTGGATGGTGGGAAAAGGAAGATTAGTACCTTGAGATCAACTTCCATGGTAGAAAATGTAGTCTGTTGCATTGAATCTTCCTGTTTCAATGTTTCTTATTTGTGTTTTAAGGGATTTTGACTGACCAGTAGCATATGGCTTTTGCATTAATTTTTTACAGCTACATAACAAATTAACACTCATTTAGAGGCCTTAAAAACTTATCTCACAGGTCTAGAAATCAGAAGGCCAGGAAGACCATCAAAATGAAGATATTCGTCATCTTGAACATTTATATGGAGGGCCTGGGGAAGAACTTCCTCAGAGCATATTCACCTAGTTCAGGTATAATCTAGTTTATTACCATTGTAGGACTGAGAAGCTGTTTTCTTTGCTGATTGTTGGCAACTAGAGGTTTGTTATAGGCTTTGAGTCCCCCCTAAAACTTTTACAATGGGACTCTAACGCAGAGTAGCTCAGAATATAACAGTATTTGGAGATAGGGTCTTTAAAGTTGGAATTAAAGTAAAAGAAGGTTGTATTGGTTGTCCCTGATCCAACATGACCAGTATGTTACAGAAAAGTCACACACAGGCATGTACACAAGGAAGACTGCATAAAGATGTATAGAGAAGATGACCACCATGAGCCAAGGAAAATATATGTCAGCTTCCCTATCCCTGATACACAATACCCACACAAAAAATAATGGAGGAGAGGTTTGATTTGGCTAATCATTTTAGGGTATTCAGTCCATAGTCATCTTTCTCCAAAGCAGAAATATAATGATAGAAGGATGTGGCAAAGCAAAGATATTTAGTTCATGATGGCAGTTAAGCACAGCATGGGGAACCATGCCAGAGAGCAGGGGTTGAGCATCTAAACATAGACCCAAGGCCATGCCTTTAGGGCCCACCTAGACACACAAGAAGCATAGTCCAAAATTCCTCCAGGTGGATCCCAAAGCAAGTCAGGTTGACCCTCTACCATAACCACCACAGCGAGGAACCTTGGAAGAAATTGACCCTGTTAACATCAAGATTTCAAAATTCCAACTTCCAGAATTGTGAGAAAATATATCTCTGTTGTCTGAGACACCCAGTCTATAGAAGTTTGCTGTGACAGCCCTGGAAAACTAATACAGATTGCCCCCTGGTCCTTGCATGTGGCCCCTCCATCTTCCAACCAGCAAACCAGCAACAGTGTGTGAGAACCTTATGTACTTCAAACCTCTGAGTTTTCCAGCACCGGCCAGGAAAAAAAAAGCAAAACAAGCAAATAAATGAAAAGAAACCACAACTCTACTTCCCACCACACCACAGGAAACAATTACACTAAACTTTTTTGTGTGTGGTGCCAAGGATGGAATTCAGGGCCTCCTACTCGCTAGGTAAATACATTCCCATAGAGCTACATCTCCAGCATATCCACTGAACTTCCTTCCATTGCATAAAAGGAACTTTTTCTTCATATTTCTAATATATACTCCTCTCTTCCTTCTGAGTCCTTATCATAAAAAATCATGAAATTTGTATTTCTACTTACAGTCAGTTGAAGACAAGTCTCCATATATTTTTCAAACTTTATTTCCCATTTCCTCCAGTTTCAACTATTTGGTTCCAAAGCCATCTCTACATTTTTCTATATTTGTTATGGTAAATATCTTTCCAGGCACCAAAATTGTCTGTGCCAATCAGAGTTCAACTAGATATATAGAACCAATAAATTTATAGAGTATCAAATATTATATTCTTTTAGAGATATAAATAATGTGGTTGTGAGGACTGAAGAATACAATCTTACATCCATAAAGCAAGAAGTCAAGAAAGGGCAGCCTTGAACATACATGACAAGGCTGTAGTTGTCATCCACAAAAAAGGATAACAAGTGGCTGGAACTCCAAGGGAACAGTTGAAGGTGTTGTGTACAAGAGTCTCTCCTCTCTCTCTCTCTCTCTCTCTCTCTCTCTCTCTCTCTCTCTCTCTCTGTCTCACATGTTAATCCTTCTTTAGGTTTTTCCAACTAATTCACCAAGGCCTATTTACATTATCATTACCTAGTATAATATCTCTACTTAAAGAAAATTCATTAGAACCTTTAAAACAATTGCAAAATCTCTGAAACACATGCATCCCTGTTGAATTGTATAGCATAGAACTGTACTTCAATCAAGTTGACACATCACAAACACCACCACAGTAGGAGGGCAGACCAAACCATTTAGTGTGAGTTTAAATTGACATAATTTATTAAAGTAAAAGGCACATTGCCATTAGTCCCCCTCAAAATACTCCCCTCACTTGCTACATAGTTATTCCATCATTCTTGCCACTTTCTGAAGCAGTTCTAGAAGTCTTCTTTTGTAAGTGTCCTTATGAGTTGTAATAATGCTCCTGCTGAGGGCCAACCAACAGAAAAATAAGCTCAAAAAAACACTACTCTGTGTCCTCATCCACCTTTTTCATGAAATCTGATACCAGGAGACTTCTGGCTCTTCCCTAAAATCAAAATGACCATAAAAGTTAAACATTTTCAATCAATTCAGGACAACAAGGCAGCCAACATAGTGCAAATAGACTGCATTAAAGAAAACCTCCAGAACTGCTTCAAAAAGAGGCAAGAGTGATCATTTAAGTGTATTAAAAGTAAGGGGAAGTATTTTGAGAGGCTTTGATGGTAATGTGTCATTGACTGTAATAATTTTTAAAATTTAAACAATCACTGTATTTTTCCATCATTCCTCCTGTTAGTTTCTCTATGTAAGTGCTTGGTACTCACTCATCCCATGTGGGCAGAAAGCATCACACTGAAAGCATTTATGGCTCTTGGGCCAGGAGTCTTTCTCAGCCCGTGTGCTGATAGGATGGAAATGTGCAGGAATTACTATGCCAGGAAGTGTCCTTATCTTAAGTTAAATGGAACTTTGAGGATAACATGTCACCTCCCAAACACTCAGGTGTTTTCTCCCAGCAAGAACGAACTCTAGTTGCCATCAACTGCAGTCTTCTCATCAAATCTTCTCTTCTGATTTAGCTTTCTCCCTCTTTGTCATTAATCCCTAAAGTCACCTTCCAAATAAACCACTGACCATAATCCCTGCCTTATGGCTTGCTGTGGCTCTTCTTATGACACCTCTTTTACTGCTCTTCTCTCATCAACCCCATACCAAATTAGTCAGCACTCATGGTGACAAACAACACAAACCACTTCTAGAAAATGTAATAAGTAGAGGGGTTTTTGCAGCCAGATTTTCAGGTGAATGAAAGGTTTGAGATCTAGGCTCAGAAAAATAACAAAATAATGAAAGATGAACACATAAAACATCTTCATGATTAAACCTTAAATATTTTTTCCTTAGAAAACCATCAAAACTCACTATAGCACTTTATACTCCTGATTGTTACTTTCTCCAGAGATTTGTCTGTCCTTGTATCTCTGCATTACTTTTTCTCATTTCAGAATCTCAGGTGTGACACCTGATTGTCAGGCTCTGTGCCACATGGCCACATTTTGGGAGCTTTGGGTCAAGAACAGTATATACCTGCTTTCTTGAGATAGAAAGTGGTGTATTGGGAGACAAATATTCTCTACATTTAGATCAGACATTGTCATAGAGAACTTGGCATTGGACAGGTCTTAGTTAAGGTCTGAATTGATATTAGTGCAAATACTTAGTCTTAGGCAAGGAATTTAAACATTCACCCACCTTACATGTTCACCTCCAGGATATTCCCACATGAGTTCTGGGTGTCTACACATTCATAGAGACTGTGTATACACACACACACACACACACACACACACACAAACAACAGGAACAACTTAGATTAAAAATTTTACTACAGAGTTCAACCAGTAACCAATCTTTTTTTTCTTTCTATATTAAATGATGTCAAAGAAAACTTAATGTCCAAGACAAATGACCCAAGAATTGTATGGTTTCTCTGCCAAGATGGAACTAGTTAAAAGGAGTAGGATATTTTGGAATCCCCACCAAAAATTGAACTAGTCATATGTGACTGTCAAATGAGTGCTAAAAAGGGGGTGACATGTGAGTGATAGAAACAGAGCTACAGCTGAAAACCCAGTAGGTCATGGTTAGGTGAAATCCAGGGTGAGGCAGAGAGAGGATGAGACAGAGTGTAAGAAGATCTTTTAAAAACGTATTCCTATCCCTGAGACCACCCCAAAACAAGTCATTGAGGAGCACAGTGACTTATAGTGCTTGTCAGGCATATCGTTAAAAAAAACACAAGAAAAGCAAAGAAAGAGAGACAGAGACTAACATGACCTAAATTTCAAGCACATGGGAATTCTAGATAAGTATATTCTATTTAGAGTATGTTTATACATTTCTTTCACATGTTTTGTAAGTAGTATGTATAAGTTCTTGCTTTATTATAAGTGTTAATATTTCCCTTCAACTTTTCCACATCCCTCAGAATACATTTGACCTAAAGTCTCATAAATTATTAAATCTCTCAGAATATTTAACTGAATCTTCTTTCATAATCTGAAGTAGCTGAAGTGTACTTGACTCATGAATTTATGTAACAAAAAAGACAGACATTATTATTACAAATATGCATTGCAGTAAGAATTCAGCTAAATGGTGGGGCTATAAAACGAAATAACGTCTTCTAGAAACTTACAGTTTAGTAAAACATATACACATATAATTACAGCACAGTGCCCTAGACGTTATTACCAAGGCATGACAAAGCTTATGGTGGGAGAAACACAGACAAAGGAACATGGTAAGCACAAAGTGGACCGCAAGCAGGAAAATGAGTTCTACAGTGTGTAATAGGAAGTTGTAAAATATATGTCTGAAGAAATACTTGGAGGCAAGATCAGGGAGCGCGTCGTGTGCAGTTTGAAGGAATGTATTTGATGACAGGCAGTGGGCAGACATTAAAGGCTTCATAATAGGAACCATGTCTTCACATTTATATTTCACATGGAACTTTAAGGAATATCTTTGCAGGAACAGGTTGGGGGACTAGGAGTACAAGCTAGTGCAGTAGTTCAAGTAAGAATGGGTAGTACTGGAACCAGGAAAGAAGAGGACAAATAAAGTGGATCTGTACATTTTTAAATGTTTAGCTGTTATAGTCCATCCTAGCTGTTAAAACAAAATATGGTAGACTAGGTAATTTATGAATAAGAGAAATGTATTATTCACAGTTCTGGAAGTTTGAAAGGCCAAGACCTAAGTTTCAGTATTGTCAGTGTCTTATAACAGTGTCTCAGCTTTCAAATGTACCCTTCTCACTGTGTCCTCAAATGGTAAAAAGGACAAAAGATCTTCTCTATGAGGGAACTAGCCCCATTAGCTACTTCTCAAAAACCCTCCTCTTCATAACAATACATAGATTAGGTCTCGACATATAAATTCCTGGAAAAAAATTCAGATCACAGTGGCATTAAATGTGCTATATATTGAACCTGACTTTGTAGCAAGTGAGTGAAAATGCTAAATCCTGGACACACCCTAATTGTCTCACTTCATAGATTTTTGCTTAGAATATATAGTACTCAGCATTTCCATCACTGAAACAAAATACCTGACATCCACAATTTAAAGAAAGAAAGGCTTATTTTTCTTATGGTGTCAGAGGACTCAGCCCATGGTTATTTGGGTCCAATGCAGAATTGGGATGATAGAAGGGCATGGTGGGAGAAAATTGCTCAATCAGTGGCAAGAAGCAGAGAGATAAAGGGAAAGAAAGAGAGAGAGAGAGTGGAGGAGCCAAGGATAAAAATGCACCCTTCTACGTCACATCTCCAATGACCCACCTTGTCCAACCAGGCTCCTCCCCCTAACAGTGCATTGAGGTAAGAACTCATCATCAGTGGATTAATCCACTGATAAATATAATATTCCCCTGATCCAATCATCTTCCAAAATCCCATCTGTAAATGTAGGAGAATTTGAGGGAACATTTTAGATTTAAACTATAATAGAATGTGTCCATGACATACCAATGAAATCAAAGCAGTCAATTTTGCAAACAAGAGGAAACAATCATCATTGAGCCGGTTATATTTGATATGTATGTGTGCATTTATGTAATTAGAAAACTAAGGAACACTAAGTGGCCAGAGATAGACCAGGAGTCAACACCAGTAGGCAGAACAATACCTCCTCCTCAGAGTTTCACAGGACCTATAGATATATTGCTTTCTATGAGAAAACAGACTTTGAAGATAGGATAAATGTATACATTTTAAGATGGGGGATATCCACATGATAAAATGCAAACATAAGGTCTTCATAAGAAATGATAGAAAATAGAACCATCAGAGAGGGAGCCAGGAAGAAGGAAGTAGAGAACAGAAAGAAAGGGTAGTTTGAAGATTAGCGTACCTGGCTTGGAAGACAGAAGCAGCAGTCACGGTAGGAATCTCTAGAAGGTGGGAGAGATTGGAGAAGAGAATTTCCCCTGGACCCTGCAGAAGGAAGCCAGCCCTTGGCAATGCCCTGACTTTACAACATCTGACCTCTAGAACTGTAAGATAATAAATCTGTGATATTTTAAACCACTGTTTGTGGCACTATCATACAGCAGCAATGAGAAGGAAATACAGCCTCTCTATAAGAGTCAAATCCACAAGTGTGGTTTGAAGGAGGAAGAGGATTATAAAATGGAACATTGGATAAATCAGTTTTAAGGAGAAAAAAAGGAAGAAAGGTAAATGTGCAGTTAATACCTTCACAAATTTACGTATATACGAAAACATACATATTTATATGTATTTTAAATTCAGATTCAATATGGAAGAAAAGTGTAGAAAGAAATGAGATGAGAATAGGATATTCAGTTTCTTGACATGTAGCATTCTCTCATGTTGATTTGATGGGCAAAACACTGTTGTCTCATAGTCAGGTAAAGTTACTTGATTTCCTACTCCTTTATTCTTTTTTTTTATTTGTATATTAATTGGTACATTTTAGGTATACAATACGTTTACATTTATCATTGGATACTTGTACCTGAACATGATGCATCTTGGTTCTTATTTTTTCCCCATTACCTCTGTGGCCTGCACCCCCTCCACCCTTCCCTATTTACATAGACTTTGTTTCCTTTTTTTTTCTTTCTCATAATTTTTCCTTTCCCTTCTTCCCTTTCCCCTTCCCCTCCCACCACCCCTACCCACCTGGACCTTTTCCTATTTCAAACTATCAATTATTCATTTTCATCATTTTCATCCTTATTTACACTTTCAGTTTCTCACACTAGAGATACTATTCAGTATTTACACGTGTGTCCTATTTATTTCACTTATGAGTATGGTCTCAATGTGCATCCATTTAGCTATAAATGACTCTAGTTCCTCCTTCTTTATGGCTGAGTAGTACTCCATTTTATTAAAAAAACGCATCTTTTTTAATCCAGTTTCCAGTTGAGACCCACACCTATCACTGTGCACTAAACTAAGATCAAAGTGGATTAAAGAGCTAAATATCAAGACAGAAACAGTAAACTTGCTGGAAGATAAGTTAGGTAGAACTCTCAAGGACATTGGCATAGGAAAAGACCTTATGAACAAAACTTCAGTAGCATGGGAGCTAACACAAAGAATCAACAACTGGTATCTCATCTTATTGAAAAGCTTCTGCACTGCAAGAGAAACCACCAACAGAGCTAAGAGACAACCTACATATGGGAAGAAATTTTTAGCAGCTGTACCTCAGACAAAGATCTACTATCTAGAATATATAAAGAATTGAAAAAAATCAGATCCCCCAAATTCAAAGACCCAGTTCAAAAATGGGCATCCTAAATGAACAGACATTTCTCAGACAAAGAAGTAAAAACAGCAAATAAATATATGAAAAAATGTTCAGCATCACTGATCATTAGAGAGATGCAGATGAAAACAACACTGAGATTCCACCTCACCCCGCAAAGAATGGCTGCTATCAAGAAATCAACCAATAACAAATGTCAGTGGGGGTGTGGAGAGAAAGGAACCCTTCTCCATTGTTGGTGGGAATGTAGATTGGTGCAACTACTGTGGAAATCAGTATGGGGATACCTCAAAGAACTAGGACTACAGGTCCCATTTGACCCAGCTATCCCCCTACTGGGAATCTTCCCCAAAGAATTAAAAGAATCATACCACAGCGATATATGTGCACCTATGTTTATAGTGGCACAGTTTGTAATAGCTAAGGTTTGGAAACAGCCCAAATGATTTCCTTTATTCTCTTAAAAATTAAATAGGAAAAAAATTTAAAAGTAAAATTTGCCTGCAAAGCAAACTTAGGAAATATTCCTGAGTGCAGCTTGCTGGGCACAATTTTCTATTGATCATGGACTCTTGTTGGGTACTTCCTCCATTGGAAAAGTACTAGAAGGATAATTTATCCCCCAAAGGAAAATGAAAGACTTCTCTTTAGGACACTCGGTCCTTGCCCAAGTCTATATTTAAATAAATCCTTTCAGTTAAGTAAAGGTTATAAGTCTGTGGTTGTAGTTGCAACGTTAAGTATTGCTTGTCCCAACAAATGAATGTGTGAAAGAATGTCATGTCAAAGGAAACTAAAAGCACCACATATTTCTCAGCACTTTCTTTTTATTGTGTTCCTGCGGTGGAATCCAAACATTTATTCTTCTTCTCTCAGCATAGGGTCCAAGCATGCAGTGTGGGCATCTGAAGAGCAAAATCCCAGCAGGCCAAGAGAAACATGAGCTAATCCTGCAGGTTTCCCAGTCATTCCCAAATTTGCCTTTTAAAAGTTAGAAACTGGCAGGAAGGCAGAAATTGGAATAGTGGTTTCAGCAACAACCTCAAATGAAGATATAGTTTCTTTTTTCTTAAGATTGACATTTACTCATTGATGAATTTTTAATGGTACAATGTGGGAATTTATTCAAACTTTTTTTCTTTTTTCCCCTCCGGTTTGGACTGGGTCATTGAGAATGAAAACCAGCAGCTTATCGCGGGGCCATGGAGCTTTGGAATGGGATGTATGTAGTTGGAGTGAGGTAATCAGGATTCTCTGTAAATCTGGTCTCTGCTGTCTTCTCCTTCATTATAGCCAGACCTGATGACTCAAGGGTCTTCACACCACTCTACCTCTGGAGACTTCGGACATTACCCATCCTGAATCAAAAGTCTCTGAAATCATAACAGGAAAATATCTGTAGAAATACTTTGGATGAGATTAAAATTTAAGATAATTGCCACAAATGGCCACATTTCTACTCATCTGAATGGACAACAGCAATTTTACCATATTGTTTAGATAATATAGCTAGGCAGCTATTTCCTGATTTATGAGTGAATTAATGGAAAAACGGCTTAAATTTTGCAGTTATATTAAGTCTTCTTCAGCAGTTATGAGTTAATGGAAAGTAACTTGATGAACATTGGGTTTTCTGACCATTCTGTCTTTTATTTTCTTCACTTTTCATGACATACAGGAGTTCCTTGGTAATTTCTTCTGGTCCCAATACTTTAAATCCAATTGGGACACTGACCATTCTGAATTTTGTATCTCTGCACTTAAGTTTTCCCCCTCAATGTCTTCACAATTCACTCACAGTGGAAGTTAAAGTTCTTATAATCCCCTGGAAGTGCACGCCAGGTTCCTCAACTCTCTTATTCCCATTACTTTTCTGACTTCATCTATGGTTTCTTGCGCCAGCTTGTGTGCACTTCATTCCAGCCACTTTGCAGGCTGTTCTTTCTTCCACAAGCAGAGCATATTCTCAGTTTAGGACATTAGCAAATGGTAAACCCTTGACCTGAAAAGGTTTTCTTCTAAATATTCTCAGGAATGAAAGTATCTCTTTACCTTGAAATCTTTGCTTAAAGCCCACCATTTCAATAAACCTTATACTTTCTATATCATTTGAAATTTTATAACATACTGATATATTCTTTATTATTTTGTTATCTGTCTTTCCACAGAAATGTATGCACCACAAGCAGGACTTTTTAATCCTACTCTATTTTTTATTTTGCTCATTGTTATAGTTTTGATGGATTTATTTTTATTGTTCAACATGTATGGACTGCTTTTCTGCTGGAGGGAGTGTACATTTCACTGGTCTGTTCGTGCTGAAATTGCCTTTGTCACTTTGCTCAATGGAATGCACAGAAATGACAGTGTACAACTTTTTAAAAAGAAGTTTTCTCCACACACACAAAAAAAGAGCATGTCCAGAGTTTCTGTTCCTTCTCTGGGGATATTCCAAAGATGATAGATATGGAAAACCTGAACTCTTTCCCATACCTAAATCCAAACCCTACCTAACTTAGTAAAATCCAGCAAACTGCAGAGGGTTCAATATTCATGAGCAAGATAGAGATGTTCTTGTAACCTACTTGAATTTGACGGTATATGTTATAATAAAACTGTGCCAATTAGGAAATAAGGTTGAATGCTACAAATTCCAAGTATCTAGGATTGAGTCTGACATGAAGGTGTCCAAAAATATTTTCCATTAGATAATTAATAATTTAGTAGCAAATTACTTTTAAGTAAACCTTTTAGTCCTATTCTAATAGTTGGTAACTGGTGTAAAAATTATGTCCTGGAATTAATTTCAGTTCTTATATAATTGTATAACCTCTTTCAGGTCACTTAAACATCATTTAGCAAATCATTACTCAGAATACTAAATAGTATTCCAGCAAACTAAAAGAGTACATGTGTTTTATAATAACTGTTTATTCAAACAAAAGCCACATAAAACAAACCAAATGTTTGGCTGCTTTTAATTATTTAGTTACTATCATCAAGTGCTTCAAACATCAGTATTATTTATTTTTTAAGGAAATGAAATGATGAAGATGTTGTAGATCTAGTCATTTCAATGATGTTAGCAGCCAAGATGAATCTAATATTCAGTAATTGAATCTGGTTTATTATGATGTTTGTTATGATATGACTTTGCTTTCCATAATTTTTATATTGATAAAATTTAGTTTAAAGGAAATGACAGACTTTTGGACCATGTCTTTTCCATGGTTTGCTAATGAACAAAATAATCATATAAATCCATATCCAAACGGAGTCACTTGAAAGTTTTTATAGTTATTCTTTTTGGTTTTCTTTTCCAATCTATTTCTTCTTTTTGCATGACTTCTCTACTTCATTCTCTTATTATTTTTCTTCTTATTACTTGTTTTTCTTAAGAGGTCTTGTTAACACTTATTAGTGAATATGTCCAAATCTCCAAGGCAAATAGGAAGCAGAAGAAAGGGGATGAAGACATAGGAATTCAGTTTTCCTTCCAGGTTTCAAATGGATTTCAATAGCAGCTCGGGTACTAACAGGGTCTTGCAGAAGATATCATAAGGTTGCCACTCTGTTAGTCTCCATATAACTGGGAATTGCAAGAATTGAGAAAACATAGATGAGCCAAATATTTGACACATCCTTTTTCTACAACATCAAAAATACATGTGTACTCTGCAGATACTACATGTCTCTTATCTATTTTGCCTTTCTCTAAGATGGCCTCACCCAAACCATCATATAGAAACATGTTTAGTTCTCACCATCAGCAAAGCTATAATATGAAACTCATCAGCAAAGAAATTGGCATTTCTATCTGGTTGACAAGGGCAAAGACCGTGTACACAGTTTTATTTTAAACTCTATTTCTCTGACTACAAAAGAAAACATGTCCACTGATGTGCATTGTTTTTCAGAAAATCCCAGAGAAAATTGAAATAACTATTATCTTATCATTCATTTTTGATCTCTCTTAAAAACTTGATATAGATTTAACTCAAATTTTTGGTGCAGGTAAGTTTAGTGTGTGAGTGCATGCTGGGAGAAAGAGACAGACACAGAAGGACAGAAAAAGAGATAGAGATACACGAAGAATATACAGGTTATTTAGAGAATGGGACTGTACTTAATTTTAACACTGTGAGTCCAATTCTTATGCAAGTTGTCTTTGAAAACTTTCTGTTATACTTTTCAGGTTTTAGTAAAATAATACTATAAGAAATATAATTGTACATAATTACATGCTCTTCTAAAGCAATCTTTCAAACTATTAAAGCATACCCTCCACTGGAAGTATTATTTAATAATTATAGCTTACTAGTTAGAGTGTTACTAATGTGGAATATTCATTCACTGCTGGCTTGTGAGATGTCTTTCATCTAAATTGTACTGTGAATAAATTTATGTATTGTTACCATATTTTAAGAACTTTTGTAATGTGTCTCTTTTTTTTGCATTTTAATTGTAATGGTTCCTTTCAAAAGTAACCCTACAGGTAGGGACTTGCTATGGCCCATCATAAGCTGAAAGTAAACTTATGGCACTTGGCTATTTCCAGACTTTTCATGATCTTAAGCTTTAAAAGAGAGTAATATTAAATTGTCTAATAGTCCAGTGAATCACACAAAATTTAATCTTGGATCTTAGAAGAATGATGCTGTACATTTATTTTATTCAGGTAGTAATATATAGTATATGTTTTTCATACATAATAACATTCTTTAGGGTTTTTTATTTAGAGATGTTCACCATTATTAGTGTTACTATTCATTAAAATTTAATTAGGCAGCTGGCATGTAACTGAAGAAAAAGCAATTACCATTTTCCTAAACGCCTGCAAAATTAGAAAAAGAGTCTTTTGTTCACTTCCCTAATTCTTTACATGTAATTTTCTGGGAAGATACATTATAATATTCTCAGAGCTACTCACATATTCTGACTGCTTTTATGTTATAAATATGTGTTATCTAAATGGACTATGAGAAATTAGAATAGGAAATGAAGGATGTGATAATGGGAAAATCCTAAAATTTTATGAGAAGGACAAAAAGTAGGGAAACCAAAAGTCTATGCCTTACAACAATACATTCAAAAATTTCATAGTCATTTTAAAAATACATAACTAGTGTCCATAAGCAAGTTATTTTCCTTTTGCAGAATAACTTTATTAATTGCTAAATTCTTCTTGTTACTTCACTGCAAAAAATCTATAGTATAAACTTTCAGAATTCCTTTTTTACTTACTGAGCTGTCTTGCCACATCCATTGTAAAAATTCAGTCAATTGATTGGATAAACTCCCTGGATTTACTTACTTGCATCTGCTAGAGTGATAATTGATGCATTTTTCTCTTTGTCTTTTATGGTGACTGGAGACAAGATGGCTTTACTAAAGTCATGAACTCAGTTTAGCTGCTTTATTAACTAAGAGCAGCCTCTTTCATAGACGGATGTTAAGGTCCTTACTAGTAAGTTTTTGAAGAGTACTTAAAACATCTTAAATATAGAAGTGCCTCATAAGATGATAACAAATATGGAACATTATGCCAGTTCAGACCCACCCTGGATGTTTTATGGGGGAAAAAAAGAATTTTATGTGAAGGAGGAGCATTTACTGAATGAATCAGATGAAACCTAGTTACAATTTTCAAATATGAATTCTGAAATAGTCTATGAAGTAGAATTTCATTTTCTTCTTTAAATTTCCTTGTTCATCTTTTTAGTAAAGTAAACAAAAAAGTACACAGATCCTAATTTTGCAGTTCAATATAGTCTTAGAAACTGACCATGTCATTAGGAGCAGCACCTGATCAAGGAATGTTCTGTGCTATCTCTTCCAATTACCACCTTTAGACCATCACTGTCCAAATTTCTAACATAGATTGGCTTTTCTGATTTTACATAAATAGAAGCACAGTGTGTACTCTTTCAGGTTTACAGTTTTTCATTCACATTATATTTGCGAGATGCATCTACATTATTGCTTCAACTGCAGAGCACATGTTCTCTTGGTCCATAATATTCCATTCTGTGAATGTGCCACCATATATTCCTCCTTTCTACTCTTGGTAGTCATTCAGTTAGTTTCTCACTTTAGAACTATTACAAATGATTATACTTTGATTCTAGCATATATCTTTTGGAAGATAAAAGCATAGTTGTGGACAATGGGCCAAGTCTATGTTCAAATTCAGTGAACACTCCTAAAGAGTTTTCCAAATTGGTTGCATCACTTCACATTCCCACCAGCCACATGTGAAATTTCTGGTTGTTCCATGTTGTTTCCAATCTGTTATTATCTGTTTTTCTTTTAGAGCAATACAGTTTTTTAATTACTATATTTCAGCGCTTTTTGTACTTTATTTTTAACTGATAGAAAAAAACATAAAAGTTGTACATATTAATTGGGTACAATACTGTGATTTAATACATGTATATACTGTGTAACATTTAAATCAAGTTAAATGTGTCTATCACTTCAAATATCTATCAGGTCATCATTGGGAAAATGTTTTGCTTTAAACACATATACTATTTCATAGTTGTTACTATTCTTAATTAATGGTTTAATATCATAAAGTGTTAAAATTTTTTCTGAAACTTATTTAAATCTCACTCTGATGGATTTCCTTTTTCTATGTTCTGTTTTGTCTTGTCCTACTCATTATTAAAATATATTAAAATATTCTATAGAAAAAAATAAAAAATATGCTTTTGTAACAAAAATATTTTAAAGCTTTATGAAGAGTATCAATTTCTCTCTTTATATCTAATTCTGAAATAGCAGATGAAACTCTTCCTTATAAGCAGATAATTTTTCAATTTCTATAGAAATTATTTTTCTCTAAATTTGAATATAAACTGCATGAATAGGATGCTCAAATTGAGATCCATTTTATTATAAAAATAAAAGATGAGTCCATCAACATATATCAAGGATATATTTCTCAGGTTTTTCATGTTCACTATCTGATTTATTCCATCCAAAATCAAACTGGTGAGATACTATTTTTCAGTCCTTACAAATGGTGGTCACAAACTTGTAATTTCTTCAAATTAAATATTTTATAAATGACAGATTGAGATTCTGAAATCAAATGTGGAATTCTACAGTTCCCTACTTATTTGGCCAAAGACCTCTTCTCTCATAGACCACTTGCAAACATCTTGTAAGACCAGTTTCCTATAGAAAACAGTTGGGAAAGTATTATTCTGATTCCAAATCCAATCAACTTTCCATTACACCACAGATGTCCTTAACAAGCTATGATTGAACTATATTTAAAACAGCCCAGAAAATCAGGCTATCAAAATTGAATTAGTCTCGGTATTCCATTCTATTACTTTAGGTGAAAGACATAGTTAAAAAGATTACCTCAAAAATGTCCATATTTAAACATCTTTGCCTATTTTTATCCCATACATATTAACTTCCATAATTTGATTCAGAAGTCACTAGTTCTTGTATATCTAATTCATGAAGACTTTTAAGAAAATCAATCTCCTGCATATTACATCTCTGTTTCCTCAGTCATTAGGATCAGATGCCATGGCTGGCAGCCAAGACTAATATGAATTGTCACAAATGCATACAAGATGGAAAGAAAACGATAGTAAATACATAGGAAACAAATCCATGAGAGAACTTACAAAGGAAACATGAACACCAATGCCCAACTTGTATCCATACTTTTCCATGAAATGACAACTTATAGTTACCTGGAGTTGACTAAATGTCATGCGATATTTTAAATGCTTCCGGTTTCATAAAGTATTTTATAACTCTAAGCAATGAGGCAGATTCTATCAACATTTTGTGAGAGATCAAAATACTAGAATATAAAATGCCAAGTAACTTGATCAAAGTTTGACAATCAGCAAGCAATACTGTCCCATTTGAACAGATGTATTAGAACCCACAGTCTTCTCTTATCTATCCCATTGAACGTAGTTCTTTGAGGACTGTCAGGGAGTTCATTTACATCTTTCCAGTTAGTAACGTCTTCCTTTACAGAATGCAAATTTTTCTCCTCTCTCTGTCTTCTTCCCCCTCTCCACTGACCATCTTTTGGAGAAGAAGACTGATGGATTTCATTTTGTATATCTACCCTTGACATTACTTATCTTTTTATTGAACATTATGAATGAATGATTTAACAATTAGAACTGAAAAGCACTTTTATTTATCTCCTTAGCATTTAAGGAGTGCTTTGTTTTGTTTTTGCTTAAATTCTTTTATTGGTATATTTTAGTATACAATACATTTACATTTATCATTGGGTGCTTGTACCTGCACATGATGTATCTTGGTTCTTATTTTTTTGCTTTGTTTTTGCATAATGGGTTCCAGAGGCAGTAGAGTTGACAAAGGCAAATAAGAAGAGCCCACTTAAGATTCCACAATTTCCATAAATATTTCATATGTTGGACAGACAAAAGCAAAGATAGCAAAAGTCAATTATGTTGATACATTTAGAAATTAACTGTTTGGTTGGCTTAATCCTCCTTCTTCTGGATGCCATTGTATTCTTGAAGTCGAATTTATCTTTACAAGCCTTATGACTGATACTTGCTTAGAGAATACCAGAACTAAACAGTCAAAAGTCTAGAAAATGAAGCAGAAAAGTTTAAAATTTTTGTATGCAAGCTTGGTGCACCAGTATTTCAATGTTATTTCTTTGTTCCACAAGGACCCTAAAATTTGCAGTGTCTCAGTTATATCAGCCATTTCTACAAACACTGAGGTACATTCTGCTAATTTTTTTTTTTTTTTTTTGGTATCGGGGATCAAACTCAGGACCTTGCGCTTGCAAGGCAGGTGCCGGAACCACTGAGCTAAAACCATAGCCCGAAAACTAGGTTTTTTTATTTCCATTTTTTCCATTTCTCATCATTTTTCCTTTCCCTTCTTTCCTTTCTCCTGCCCTTCCCACTACCCCTACCCCTTTGGACTTTTTCTTCCTATTGTACATTATTGATTATTTATTCTAATCATTGGTACATTTTAGGTATACAATATAATGACATTCATCATTGGAAATTTGCACCTTTACATAGTCTCTCTTGGTTCTTATTTTTCACCCTTGTACAGCCCTCCCTTCAAGCCCTCCATTCCTCCCTATTTACAAAGATTTTGTTCCTATTTTTCCATTTTCTCATATTAATCCCATTCCCTTCTATCCTTTCCCCTAGCCCTCCCACTTCCTTCCCCTTTGCCCCTTTTCATCCTATTTCACATTACCTATTATACATTTTAGTCCTTATTTACACTTTCAGTTTCTCACACCAGAGAAACTATTCGGAATTTATTCATGTGTGTCCTATTTATTTCACTTAAGAGTATCACCTCAATGTGCATCCACTTAGCTATAAATGTCTCTAATTTCTCATTTTTTATGGCTGAGTAGTACTCCATTTTATAAAAAAGCCACATTTTCTTTATCCAGTCTCCAGTTGATGGGCATTTGGGCTATCTCCAAGTTTTAGCTATCACAAACTGTGCTGCTATGAACATGGACGCACATATATCACTATAGTATGATTCTTTTAATTCATTCTGCTAATTTTTATTGCATTTCCAATTTATTTTTAATTTGCAAATAACAACTGTGTATGTTTTGGGGTACAATATAATGTTTTAATCTATGTATACATTGAAGAAAGATTCAGTCCAGTTAACATATCCAGGATCTGACCAATATTTTTTGTGGTGAGAATCATACTGGCAGGCAGCAGTCTTGTCTTGCTGCCACGGAAGTCCTTCCTCAGCCTGCTCACCACTTTCCCAGTGGCTTCATCCAACAGAGCTTTAAGGATCTACCTTTGAAATCTGTTGTCTTCATTTTGACACTTTCTCATCCATTTTTGTAAAGCATTTCATCAAATAAGCTATTTTCCTTTCTCTTTTTTTTTTTTTTGAATTCTGGACCTTGTGTTGGCAAGGCAGGAGCAGTGCAACTGAGCTAAATCCCAGGCCTCAAATAAGCTATTTTCAAATAGCTTTGTTACAAATTTCCTGGAAATAAAGCACACTTTATTTTACATGTTGAGAAGTTTCTCAACTATTTTACAAAAGCATGCCCAAGATTGGCATGGTGGCATAGGCCTGTAATCCCAGCACTCAGGAGGTTGAGGCACGAGGACCACAAATTCAAGGTCAGTTTGAGCTATATACTGAGTTCAAGGCCAGCCTAACTGGCACAGCAAGACCCTGAAACAAATAAACAAACAAACAAAAACTTGAAAAGCATGCCCAGAGATGAAACTCACGGACATTCTGACAAAAATACCCTGACAATGAAAAATTAATCCTCTTAAATATTATCAAGAAATTCTTGTGGTTTTGTCTTTCATGGCAAGTGCCAAAATGCAAAGGGATCTATTGGGTCAGCACGAAAATGGTAAAGCACGTGCTTTTCTGATGGCGTCTTGGATTCTTTGTGTGTGTAATGTCAAGACTAGACAAATAGATTCAGTCACCAAAAAAAATCTTTTCTTCCATTTCTCTGTGCTATAGCCTGAGGATTTTGGTTTAATTTTGTGTGTGTTTTTGCTGTTGTTGTTCATTTGTTTTAATCTGTTTGGTTTTTCCTTCTGAAGCAGTGTTTCCTAAGTCTTTTTTACTGCTGTAGCTACCCTGCTTGAGTCTCTTGCTAACGCTATCAGAAATGCTGTGAGGTGGGCATCTATGTCACCATGCCCTTCACAGATGAAAGAACAGAGGTTGACACAGTAAATAATGTGTCCTAGGCCACCTGACTAATAGTGAACCTCTCGCAATTCAGAACCTTTCAACTTTCCGCCATGTTGTACTGCACTCAAGAGCTTGTGCTGTCTTAAAATCTGTCATTCTCCTTGCCCTGGATACTTGAAGGGTGTCATACTTCATGCACACTGCCATCAATCCCCCACTGCCAGGCCAGTCTTGCTTCCAGGGCTTACGTTATTGCCACAGCTGCTGCTGCCATCAGGGCACTTTCAGCACCAAAGCTCTAGAATGAAAAGAATATTTCCCCTTATAGTGATTTGGCATTTATATCTAAGGCTGCCCATATTTCCCACATGTTCCTCCAACCAATATGTTTTTAACAATCACCATTCACATACACACACTTAAATACATACACGTATAAAAACAAAATAAGGACAAAAAAATCACACCATTACTACTGAGTAATTGTTGCATAACATTATTTTGTTTAATCTCAGAAAGTCTGTAAATTATTCCATAGGTTAGAAAACAGAGGATTAAGAAGTTAGAGCAGCAATGAAATCCAACCTTATTTCACACTTAACCAAAATGCCTCTCCACTGACATTTGCAGCCGCTGCCTCCCACAGGAAGGGTCCCTTCATTCCTGGGCTCTTGTCTGCCTCAGAAGTTGACAGAAATATTGTTTTCTTCAGGACTGATCATCTTCACCTTTCAGGAGCCTTCCTGGACTCACTACCCTACACCACCAAAAGAAAATAAGTGAAAACCTCAGCCTATAGCAACCATCTCTTCTTGGTAGTACAGGAAGCACTGAATATTTTTAAAACTATCTACAATATCTCCAAAATCAAAGAATGAGATGATAGCGCTGGGGATTTAGCTCAGTGGTTTGGCCGCCTGCCTCGCAAGCCCAAGGAAGGACCCAAGTTCAATCCCCGGTACCAAAAAAAAAAGAATGAGATTACATTGATCTCAATGGATTCTAGATTTTTACAAGCCCTTGCTAATATAGTTATCACTAATACCTTGTTTACTCTTACCAGCTAACTTTTTGATTTCTAGTTTGACGTTACAAATATCTGAACTGCAAGAGAAGTATACCAAGAGTGAATGGGAACACTGGATACTTTAAAGATGTTTCTCCTTGGCATTCTATCTTAGTGCTTCTAAAACACTAGTTTTATGTAATTTTCATATATTTTTCCAAATCTTTATGTCTCATGTTTTACTATATATTTAACACTGCACTTTAAATTTACTTATATGTTAAGGCAAAAGGAGAAATGAGAGACTATTTGGACAACTATTTAAAATATGGTTTTAACGTGACAATTATGTTTTTTTCAAGTTTATAACTAATATCTAAATAAAATGTTTAAGCGTCCATCAGTGTACTATCTGAAATAATCCTAGGAACCACCATCTGCAAAGTACATATTGCAAAACATAGCTAAAGAGTATAAATTAGTCATTAGTCCCTTATGTAATGAACTAGGGTCACATAATTAACTAAAACCCTCACAGAATCTGGATTCTTGGGCCAAATTTATGTTTATGAACAATTTAGATGTGAACCTTTTCTGTGGTCAAGCTGAAAGCAAACAATTATCCCTCCATTATACTTTTGTTTTATTTCTCAATTTCATTAAATTTTTCCAAGAATAAAAAAGATTTTTAGGCTTTCAGAAATGACCTGGAACATCTATACTGCAGACAAAATCCACCCAATCTGACTTTATTTCTTATATCTCTTCCTAAACTATTGTTTAGTATTTTCTTATACAAGCCTATTAACTTTCTATCAATTTAAATTTTACATGATCTGTAATTTATGTAAAATTGAAAAAACAATTGCCATCAATGTGTCTGTGAAAGAGATTTGAACCTTTACTGCAG
The DNA here is from genome assembly GCF_053883595.1 of Heterocephalus glaber. Classification (NCBI taxonomy): domain Eukaryota; kingdom Metazoa; phylum Chordata; class Mammalia; order Rodentia; family Bathyergidae; genus Heterocephalus; species Heterocephalus glaber. Next base: position 16,502,973 of record NW_028258138.1, read on the forward strand.
AATCCCTGAAACAGATTATACCAATGATGAAGAATATATATGACCCAGACATGGTGGTGCATTCCCATAATCCCAGCACTCTGGAGGCTGAGGCAGGAGAATTGTCATGAGTTTGAGGCCAGCTTGGGCTACATAGTGAGTTCAAGGCCAGCCTGAACTACAAAGCGAGACCATGTCTAAAAATATATATATATATATATGATACTGTCAATTTCTGGAATAAACTGAGAGCTACCATGCTCGTATAGAAATGCTAAAATAGTATCTAGTATAAAATAGATACAATAAGAAGGAATTAAAAGCCAGAACACAAGACATACAGATCAGGCTTATAAATTAAAGTCAGTCTGGGATTTACTGAATCCACAGATGGGATCTTCGTGATTTTGGACACTGATTTGAGGATAACAACAACAAAAAAATCTCATGATAGGACCTTTCAGCTACTATTTTTTAGTTCTATTAGTACATGTGAAATTTTCCCAAAACCTAGCTCAGTGGCCCTCTTCCTTTTCTAAATTGACTGGATTAGGTTGTGCAAATCATATGATTTTGATAGCTCTAAAGGAAGGTCCATGAATACTAGCGCCTGCCTTATTTTGTGCCTTTCAGCTCCAAAGTTTAGACCAGACACAACTCTAAGGTCAATTCTAGAAGAAGAATCTCCTTTTACCTTCTAAAGAAGTAAGGGATTTCCAATGATTCCACATTTAAGCCATGAAAATAGGATGAATTGCTCTGAAATAGCTTAGCGTTTCAGGCTGGAGATATCTTTGCCTGAGGTCAGTACTCAATTTGTGGTCATTCTTTAACCTCCTGATGCCCATCATCAGAAAGACCGTCATTCTACTCTGCAACCCATTCCCTACCAAGGCTGGATTCCTACTCTGAGGCCAAATCCATGTGATGGGAAACCAATGCCTGGATATATAATTTGCCTCTTCCTTTCTATGTGCCACCCAGGCCAAATCCTTCCTATTCAAACCTCCTTGTTGGCTTTCTCTCCTGCATAGACAGACCTCCCAGAATCCTGACCTCACACATATTGACTGAATTCCTGGATGTAATGACCTACCCACATTGGTTGACCTTCCCAGTTGTGACTTTTCCTGGAATGAAACCTAAAACGTTTTTACCATCTCTTCAAATGACCCCACACAACAAGGCTCTTCCCTACTAAACAACTTTCTCAGGCAAGATCAATTTCTCTTAACACTCACAATTCACCATATTCAGTTAAAATGTTTTCATGCAAAGAATCTACTTTACGGTTGGCACCAACACAACACATACACCCGCACACCCATTGTACACGTACACACACACACACACACACACACACACGTTCATGTATAAAATTTCTTCATGTTATATTTCTAACATTTTACTGTAGCCTACACATTCTAGGAGAAATGCTTCACTTTTATTTTTAATAAAGATCAGTATTTTTATTGTGTGCAACCATATAATTTATACTTGGACAATTGAGTACTTATACACAAAACATATATACTTATGACGATTGTATACTTATATACAATCAGCCCTCTTTAGCCACAAGTTCTGCATTTGTGAGTTCAGCAAAGTTCAGATGGAAAATACTGGAAAAGCAACGTTCTTGTACAAAACAAGGACAGAATTTTTATTCTTGTCATTATTCCTTCAGAAATACAGCACAACAGCTCTTGCCATGCCATTTACATTGTATGAAAAATTATAAGTAATCTAGAAATGATTTATAATACACCAGAGCACATGACTAGATTACATGGAAAACCTATGCCGTTTTGTATACAGGACTTCAGCATCCATGGAGTTTGGTATTTGTAAAGTGTTTTAGAGCAAATCCCCTATAGATAACAAGATAAACAACTTTATATAATTTATCTCATATATTTACAATTATATAATTAATACATATAAAATTATTTCAATTCTCAAACAAGTTATTTAACAAGTCAACTTTGAACTTCATTTCAAATAATGGAAACAAATTTTTTATATTAAATTCTTTTATTGGTACATTGTAGGTTTACAACACAAATACATTTCTCATTGGGAATTGTACCTTTACATAATGCATCATGGTTCTTATATTTTTCCCCATTACTATCCCTCCCTTCACCTCCGCCACTCTTCCCTATTTACAAAGACTTTATTTCCATTTTTTCCATTTCTCATCATTTTTCCTTTCCCTTCTTTCCTTTCCCCTGCCACTCCCACTACCCCTACCCCTCTGGACCTTTTATTCCTATTTTACATTATCGATTATTCATTCTAATCATTGGTACATTTTAGGTATACAATATAATGACATTCATCATTGGAAATTTGCACCTTTACATAGTCTCTCTTGGTTCATATTTTTCACCCTTGCCCAGCCCTCCCTTCAACCCCTCCAGTCCTCCCTATTTACAAAGATTTTGTTCCTATTTTTCCATTTTCTCATATTAATTCCATTCCCTTCTATCCTTTCCCCTCGCCCTCCCACTTCATTCTCCTTTGCCCCTTTTCTTCCTTTTTCACATTACCTATTATACATTTAGCCCTTATTTACACTTTCAGTTTCTCACATCAGAGAAACTATTCGGAATTTATGCATGTGTGGCCTATTTATTTCACTTAAGAGTATTGCCTCAATGTGCATCCACTTAGCTATAAATGTCTCTAATTTCTCATTTTTTATGGCTGAGTAGTACTCCATTTTATAAAAAAAACACATTTTCTTTATCCAGTCTTCAGTTGATGAGCATTTGGGCTGTTCCCAAGTTTTAGCTATTACAAACTGTGCTGCTATGAACATAGATGTACATATATCACTGTGGTATGATTCTTTTAATTCTTTGGGGAAGATCCCCAGCAGTAGAATACTGGGGTCAAATGGGACTTCCAGTCTTAGGTCATTGAGGTATCTCCATACTGATTTCCACAGTGGTGGCACCAGTCTACACTCCCACCAGCAGTGGAGCAGGGTTCTTCTTTCCCCATAGCCACCCCAGCATTTGTTATTGGTTGATATCATGATAGCAGCCATTCTTTCTGGAGTGAAGTGGAATCTCAGCCTTGTTTTCATTTGCATCTCTTGAATGACCAGTGATGTTGAACATTTTTTCATGTATTTATTTGCTATTTCTACTTCTTTGTCTGAGAAATGTCTGTTCCTTTCAGATGCCCATTTTTGGATTGGGCTGTTAAATTTGGGAGGTCTGATCTTTTTAAGTTCTTTATAGATTCGAGATAGTAGACCTTTGTCTGAGGAAGAGCAAGTGAAGATATTTTCCCCACATTGTGAGTTGTCTCTTCACACTGCTGGTGGTTTCTCTTGCTGTGCAGAAGCCTTTTAATAAGAAGAAATCCCACTTGTTGATGGTTTGTGCTAGTTCATGGGCAAGTGAGGTTTTGTTCATAAAATCCTTTCCTACACCGAAGTCTTCAAGGGTTCTACTTAAACTCTGTTCCAACTGGTTCAGAGTTTCTATTTTAATATTTAGATCTTTAATCCATTTTGATTTCATTTTAGTGCATGGTGAGAGATACAGGTCTAGTTTTAATCTTTGGCAAGTTGAAGCCCAATTTTTCCAGCACCATTTATAAAAGAGGCTATCTTTCCTCCGGTGAGGGTGTGTGGCTCCTTTATTGAAGAGGAGATGGCTGAGTGTGTCTGGCATTGTTTCTGCATCTTCTAATCTGTTCCACTGGTCCTCAAGCCTGTTTCTTTGCCAGTACCATGCTGTTTTTATCACAGTAGCTTTGTAGTAGAGTTGCAGGTTGGGGATTGTGATACCTCCTGCCATGTGTCTGTTACCTAGAATTGCTTTTGCTATTCTGGGTCTCTTCTTGATCCAAATGAATTTTTGGATTGTTTTCTCAAGGTCCTTGAAGTATGCTGCTGGGATCTCAATTGGAATTGCATTGAATCTATATAACTATTTTGGAAGTATGGACATTTTCACTATATTAATCCTTCCTACCCAGGAGCAGGGAATGTCTGTCCATTTTCTGATATCATTTCAATCTCTCTTTTCAGAGTGCCATAGTTTTCAGAGAAGAGGTCTTTCACTTCTTTCATCGGGTTGATTCCTAGATATTTCAGTTTTTTGGATGCTATCGTGAAAGGAATTATTTGCCCTATTTCTCTCTCAGTGAGCCTGTCATTTGTGTAGAGGAACACTATTGATTTTTGTGTGTTGACCTTGTAAGCAGCTACTTGACTGAATTTGGTTATTAAGTCTAGAAGACTTTTGGTGGAGTTGTTGGGGTCTTCTATATAGAGTATTGTGTTATCTGCAAATAATGACAATTTGACTTCTTCCTTACATATCTTTATTCCTTTTATTTATTTCTCTTGTCTAATTGCCGTGGCTAATGTTTCCAGAACTATATTGAACAAGAGTGGTGATAGTGGACATCCTTGTCTTGTTCCTGATTTTATTGTGAAGGATTTGAGTTTTTGACCATTTAGTATGATATTGGCTGTTGGCTTTACATAGATGGCTTCTATCAGTTTGAGGTAGAGACCATCTATTCCAATGTTTTGTAAGATTTTTATCATAAATGCATGTTGGATTTTGTCAAATGCTTTTTCTGTGTCTATGGAGATAATCATATGGTTTCTGTCCTTGGCTCTATTGATATAGTGTATTACATTGATTGATTTTTGTATATTGAACCAACCCTGCATCCCTGGGATGAATCCCACTTGATCAGGGTGTATGATCTTCTTGATGATCTTCTGCATTCTCTTTGCCATTATCTTATTAAGGATTTTTGCATCTATGTTCATTAGTGAGATTGGCCTATAGTTCTCTTTTTCATTTGGGTCTTTCTCTGCTTTGGGGTTCAAGGTGATGCTTGCTTCCAGGAATGAATTTGGGAATATTGCTTCCCTTTCAATTTCATTGAAGAGTTTAAACAGCAGTGGCAGCAGTTCCTCTCTAAATGTCTTGTAGAATTCAGCAGTGAAGCCATCAGGGCCCGGGCTTTTTTTGTTGATAAGTTTTTAATTACATTTTCAATTTCATTGCTTGATATTGGGTTGTTCAGAGATTTTAGGTCTTCTTTGTTCAACTTTGGGAATTCATATGTATCTAGGAATCTGTCCATTTCTTCTGTGTTGTCCATCTTATTGGCATATAGGTTCTGGAAGTAGGTATTGATGATCCTCTGGATTTCTGCTGAGTCTGTTGTAATTTCACCCTTTTCATTCCTAATTGCATGGATTTGGGCCTTTTCTTTCCATTTTCTGACAAGGTTGCCTAAAGGTTTGTCAATTTTGTTGATTCTTTCTAAGAACCAACTCTTGGCTTCATTGATTTTTTTGTATCATTCTCTTAGTCTCCATTACACTGATTTCTCCTCTGATCTTTATAATTTCCTCCCTTGTATGAGCTTTGGGGTTGTCCTGCTCTTCTTTTTCTAGAAGCTTGAGGTTCAGCATCAGGTTGTTTAATTGGGCTCGTTGTGTTTTTCTAATATGCATATTCACTGCTATGAATTTCCCTCATAAGACTGCTTTCATTGTGTCCCATAGATTCCGATATGTTGTATTGTCATTGTCATTTAATTGAAGGAACTGTCTGATTTCTTCTTTAATTTCCTCTGTGACCCATTGGTTATTCAGTAGTGTGTTGTTCAATTTCCATGTGTGTATGAAATTTTTTGAGTTTCTTTTGCTATGGATCTCCAATTTCATTGCACTATGGTCTGATAATATACAGGGGATAACTTCAATTCCTTTGCACTTACTTAAACATGTTCTATGTCAGTATGTGGTCTATTTTGGAGGACCCATGTGCAGCTGAGAAGAATGTGTATTCTGATTTTGTGGGGTGGAAGACTCTGTAAACATCTGTTAAGTTCATCTGTTCAAGAGTTCGATTGAGTTCTAGTATTTCATTACTTATTTTTAGTCTAGCTGATCTATTTGTGACAGTGGGGTGTTGAGGTCCCCCACTACAATTGTATTAGTGCATATATGACTTTTCATGTCTGTTAGTATTTGTTTTATATAGTTGGGTGCACTAGTGTTTGGTGCATAGATATTTATGATTGTCATCTCTTCCTCTTGGATTCTTCCCTTTATAAGGATGTAGTGTCCTTATTCTTTTCTCTTAATCAGTGTTGGTTTGAAATCTACTTGATCTGCCAAGATGATAGCTACTCCTGCTTTTTTTCTGGTTCCCGTAACACGGAGTATTGTATTCCACCCTTTAACTTTCAGTCTATGAGCTTCCTTTTGAATTAAGTGTGCTTCTTGTGTGCAGCATATTGTTGGATTTTGCTTCTTGACCTATTCTGTCAGTCTGTTTCTTTTGATTGGTGAATTGAGACCATTAACATTGATGCTTATAACTGAAATGTATTGACTTGTCATTGCCATGACTTTTTCTTTTTGTTGGGTTCTCCCCCTTTACATTTAATTTCTTGTCATGCCAGATAGGTTCATTCTGCTTTGCTTCCTGGGGTTGTGATCCTCAATGTCTGTTCCTAGGATATTGTGTAAAATTCTTTGGAGTGCTGGTTTGGTGTTCACGAATTTCCTAAGGTACTCTTTGTCATGAAAGTATCTTATTTCTCCATCCACTTTGAAAGATAGTTTTGCAGGGTACATCCATCTGGGTTGGAGGCTGTTTTCTTTAAGGGCTTGGAATATGTCACTCCAAGCTCTTCTTGCCTTGATGGTTTGTGTTGAGAAGTCTGCTGTGATTCTGATGGGCTTTCCTTTGTATGTGATTTGTTTCTTTTCTCTGACTGCTTGGAGAAGTTTGTTCTTCTGTTGTGTTTCTGGAATCTTAACAATTATATGCCTATTGTAGACTTTTTTTGATCAAGGCTCTTTGGAATCCTATATGCCTCACTTATCTGTATGTCAAGCTCTTTTCCCCTTCTTGGGAAGTTTTCTGCCATTATTTCTGTGAAGAGATTTTTTATGTCATCTCCACTCTCTCCTGTTTTTTCATTGAGCCCAATCAGTCTTATGTTATTCTTCTTTGCATCATCTAGCAGCTGCTGGATTGATTTCTCATGTTCCCTTATAATTTTGAAACAATTTTTCTTTTCCTAGTCACTAATTGCAATCTTATCTTCTATATCTGAAATTCTGTCCTCACATTGGCTCATTCTGCTATGTAGACTTTCAGTGGAGTTTTTCATGTCCTGGAAATCTATTTGCATCTGTTTTATGGATTCCATTTGTTTCCTTTGTTGGGATTCCATCATGTTACTGAGCTCCTCTCGAGATGTCTCAATCATGTCTTCCACTAGGAGCACCATTTCTCCTGTTATCTGAGAAATTATTTCTGATTTCATTTTTTCCAGATCCCCTTTTGTTGCCAGTTCAGTGTGTCCAGGTGGTTGAGTATCAGAGTGTTCCATCTCATTTCCCTTTGAGGTTGCTGTAGGTGATCTGGAAGTCTGGTTTTGAGACTTATTTACATGTTTTCTCATTTCGACTGGGGCGGGGGTCTGTTAGCGCCTGCATGGATTATCTCCTCTGAGCTGGGAGAGGTGGGACAGGGGCCGGGATCAGCGATACGGATGGTGGCCCAAATGCCCTTTCCTTTGGGCTGGGAGCAGCGGGAGGAATGGTGATTGGGAAGCCCCTTCCTCTGGTCCAGTAGCAGTGGAATTGTAGCTCAGAAGCCCCTACCTCTGGGCTGGGAGTGGGGGGAGGGATGGTGGCCCAAAAGCCCTTTCCTCTGGGCTGGGAGCAGCGGGAGTGATGGTGGCCAGGAAGCCCCTTCCTCTGGACCAGGAGCAGTGGGACAGTGGCTCAGAAGCCCCTACCTCTTGGCCAGGAGCAGCAGGACTCAGTACTGTGGTCTGGTGTCCTCTGCGTTTTTGTAATGTGGAACCAGGTGACTGTACAGAGGAGCGGGGTGGGGGTGGGGGTGTCCACTTGATTGTTGCTGGGGCGCAAGCTGATTCAGCATGTTCTGCATGACTAGGTAGGGCGTGCACAGACCTGCCTGTCTGCAACAGGTTGATTTGGCACATTCTGCATGACTCCAGAAACAAATGGTTTTAACATTGTTTGAAGTTTATACTGAGAACAGATTCAAAACTTCAGCTTGAGAATATGCATTATCATGTAGTCTCCTTCAAAATCTCAGCACATCTCTCCAAGGCTTGGCAAATCAGATCTTATCTGAGTACTAGAAACCAAGTGATCTTGGTTATTATTATTTCTCTGCAGTCAGTCAAGAGTTATTGACTCAAGTAAAAAAAAAAATCTACACAAATTATTGGGTTTTTTACCTTCTACAGATGTAAATGAAAATATGAGAAGCTTCTCTTGCTGGATTAGGAACAGAGAGCGAGAGAGACAGAGCAAGAGAGAGCTCTAAAATGCAACAGTTTCATTACTTTAAAATAAAAAATAGGCGTATATAATAGGTAGTAAAATATATTGTATATCACTTTATTTTATATACTAAACTAGATGTTGGCAAACATTTTAGAAAAAGGAAAAGTGGTAACATTTTTAGTCTTTGTAGGCCATAAACTCTTAGTTGAAACTAAACAACTGTCCTAGTGTAGCATAGAAGTAGTCATAGACAGTATATAAACGATATGGTTTGGATATAGAATGCCCCCAAACTCCCAAATATTAAAAGGCTTGATCCTCAGATTAACACTCTAAAAAGGTGGTGGAGACATTTAAGAGTTGTTAAGCTAATTGGAGGTTTTGGGTCATTGGAGGGATTTCTTTGAAAACAATTGATGGATGTCAATCTTTTGCTTGCTCTCTTTCCTTCCTTGTCACATGAGGCAGATGACTTAGCTGTGTCATATGTTCCTTGCCATGATGTGCTGTCAAACCACAGGTCCAAAAGCAGTGAAGCCTGTAAATCATTGAACAATGTTTTCCAAAGCAGTGAGACAAAATAAACTTTCCTTGTTTTGTTATGATTTAGATCTGAAATAGCCCCAAAAAATTAATGTTTGGAGATGGAGACTGATCAGAGGGACTGTCATTGGAATTGTGACCTAGAAGAAAACATCCTTGTCCCTTTTCTCTCTGCTTCCTGGCTAACATGAAGCAAAAGTCTTTGTCTGCTAGCCCATTCTACCATGCTGTTTTTGTCTTGAAGCCAGCCAACAATGGACTATACACACTGAATGTGAGCCAAATTAAGCTTCTCCTCCATTAAGTTACAGGTGTGGAGTATTTTGCTCCAGTAATGTGAAAGCTGACTAATACAGGAAATTGGTACCAAAAGTAGGATCATTGCTTTGACTGTATCTGACCATGAGGTGGAGAAATCTTTGGAACATATTTGTGAGAAGAGTTTGGGAATGTTGTCAGAAGTGGGGTAGAAAAGTCCTACCTTGATGCAAGCAAAGCTTGATGGATGAATTTGTTCAGATCTCTGACAACTGGAATGCTGATAGGAATGTGGACAATAAAGTTCAGGCCCATGAAATTTCATTAGGAATAAGGACTATATTGGAAACTTATCTAAAGGCCATATTACATTCTAGCAAAGAACTTGTCTTCATTTGCCCATGCCTTAAGACTTTGTCTGAGGCTGAGTGTGATGGTAGTGGAGTAATTAATTTGGTGGAAAAATTTCAAGGCAGCCCGAACTTCAGGCTGTGTCATGGGTACTATTGGCTGCTTTTATCCAGATCTACAGTAAAAATTGGGAGCAAGAATTAGGACTGAAAGACAGGAAAAGTTTGGAGATTTACCAGAATGAAAGCACTTGCAAGTTGGGGGAAAAGAGAACATGGCTGCTGAAATACCTCCTTTACATTGCAGGTGCTGAATGTTTTGTCCTAGGGATAAGAAAGTTGACTGATATACTTTCATAAGTTGATTATCTCTGATTTTTGTTACAATAATCCAAAGTTGACTAATATAGTAAGCAAGTCTGTGTGGCAGTATTTCAATGATATTGTATTTACCCAAAATGATGATTAGCTCTCCAAGGGCCATAGATTATTGATTCCTGATATAGACTATAAAACATTTGATTATATTAGGAAATACATAATTTAACATATGATGTTACATAGATACTTTTTAAACAAGAAACATTACTTAAAGTAGTTTTATTGAACAATGTATAATTAGGTATGAAGGAATGCAAATTAAACATTCTAAAAAGGGTTCCAACTAATTGTGTTATACTCTTCTAAGTTCCTATTGTTTTCTACTTCAGTGGTAGAGTGAATTAAATTTAAAGTTGTTTCTTTTTTAAAAAAAGGAATAAAAGGTCTATTTTACTGAAGATCAGTGAACAGTTTCAGTTATTTCTTTTTTAAACATTTAAATTAATTATGTGATCTAAATAGCAAATTAAATAGATAACAATTAACATTTTTCCATTTTTTGTTTCAATGGTCTATTTACCACTCTCATTTGCTTTTCTCCTTTTTCAAACAAAGAGAATGCATTAAGCAGAGCTCAATAGACTCAATATTAACAAGAAACACATCTGTGATCATCGGACAATGTAATTTAATTAGCAGTAAAACTTGCAATTTCACATTTCTTGTCCAATTACTCTCAGTTTTCATAGTACATTCATTTAAGCTTTTGTCTTCATTAAGAGTTCTAAAATGTCTCACAAGCAACAAAAAATAAGTCTTTATATACAACTTCTAAAATTCATACTCAGCATTGTATAAAAAAAATTGGTCCCCATAGTTGATTGCTAAAGAATGTTGAGAACATACAGACATATGACTTTTAGGTCATGAATTGTAGGTTTTGTAGGCTATTGGAAGGACATGGTAATGACATGGTGTTCTTTATTCATTTAAATCTGAAGCCCACCTCAAGTACTGCAGTCCTTCTACTTTCAAAACACATATGAAGCTACAAAGATTGATGCCCATATATTGTTTTTGAACAAAACTATCATAGTCAGTCAGTTTTCTTAAATAGGTACTTCTTACTTACTGGATCCTCCACAGTAGGAAGGGAAACAGAACTCATCTTGAGGATTCCTCCTGCATCCAAGCTTTTCTCGGGAAGATTTATATCAATCGTCATTTCCCTTGGATAAAGAGATGCTTATATTTCCTTTTTCATATTTCCATTACAAAATTATCTTTTCTGCTTTGGTGAATAGTTTTACATAATAAGAATGGAGTGTAATATCATGGATATTGGGTTTAGAGTTATCACTATGCTTTCTTCCTATACATTGTTTCCAAAATGTTCATTCATTTTACAACATTATACTTTCCAAACAGGCCCAGTTCTCATAGTTTTCTCTAAAACTTTAAATATCATGTCCATATAAGAATTCCTTTTTTCTTTCCTTGAAATATGCAAAGATGGTTTAAAATATTCCTACTTCTCATTCTCTATGTCACATTCACTTTGGAAATCCCAAACTGATCATCTGTGCCCCTGAAATTTAGGACTTGAGGGCTCTGACAGTATCCAGCCCATGGTGGCTGCTTGTGAAGTCCTAGTGACATGGCTTCCCACGCTTGTATCATCTGTCTGCACCAGAGCTCGGTAAGGGATTTAAAAAATGCTTTTCCAATGTACATATTTTCCAATATATATAACTTCTGTGGAAGATGCAATGAACAAGCATTAGGATACTAAGAATTTCCATTTGAAGCCTCTTTATGTCTTTTCATTTTGTTTTAAACCACAGATACTTCTACTACCATGGGTCTGCATGAATGATTGTAAAACCTGTAGACAATACCATTTTAGTAGCTGCTAACCCATATTTTCTTTGGGCCACACTTGTAACTTATTACTTTCCACATCACCTAAATTCATATAACTTAAATAATAATGAAATGAAGATAAAACTAATAATCATAAAAAGCTGGACTAGTATTTTCAAATGTAGATTTTTATTTGTTTTCTAATTTTCTAGTCTTCTGTTTTACTGGAAGGAGATAGAAAAGAGTTCAGAAAATGACAGTATAGTAGTCTCCTGAATGTTTTAGTTTATTCTCATTTTCAAAAATATTTGTTAGCAAATAATGCAAAATTGACATTATTTGCTCATCAGTTAAATCAATATGACAAGATCAAGCCTGGAACAATAAGGGTTCTATGCATACCTAGTTGCACAAGGGTATGTTAGATGCTGGACTCCATAGCATGACAAAGAGTAGAAGATTTAACATAGTCCTGGGGGAAGATAATGGGTAAATGTCACCAATTATTACATATGAACTTGAATTTGAACCTTGGTGCATTCACTGGATCAATAGCCATATTAGAGGTTATGTTAATCTCCTTTGTTAAAATACTACATCTGACACAGAAGCTGTAATTAGCCCTCCTACTTAAGTTTGTGATGGTAGTTTCTGTTCTCACTGCTAGGAGGATGGGGTAGGAAGGTAGGGAATACTTTTGGAGTATTTATGTTCTCTCCAGACTCATATGTTGAAACCCTGTTCCAAAAGTGATAGTATTAGAAGATCTGGTTTAGGGATGGTGATTAGTTCCTGAGGGTGGTGTTCATATGATTTGGCTTCATACTTTTACAAAAGAAATGCAAGGGAGGCACTTCAGACTCTCTGCAAGGCAAGGCTAGAATGAGAACATGCATATTTATGAAGAAAGGGGCCAGCATTAGACACTAAACCTGCCAGCACCTTGAACTGTGAGAAGAAATTTGTGCTGTTTTAAAGTCACTAGTCTATGTTACTTTGTTGCAGCAGCCTGAATGGCTAAGACAAGCAACATGGTCTTGTAAGCCACCTAACATATTTGAAGGCTTTTGGATGATCTTTCAGCAAGACTGATAGGGCGAAGTTGTGTCTTTCAAAAGGGGAAGAAGGTGTCACTTGTTCAGGCCAGCAAGTTCAGATTTGGGAAGTTCCTGGGCCTAATGAGCATGTCCACCCACAAGTTTCATGGTCTGGCTTCTTCCTTATGAGAGACTTTACTTTGCTGCATATTTGAAAAGTGAATTCAGTTACCTGACATTCTGCTACTCTTACTTTAGGTTATAAACCTGATATTTCTATTTCATTACTCAGCTAATAAAGGATGAGGACTTTTTAAAGACTGCCAGTGAGCCCCCCTGACATTCCTGTGTCTTTTTGACTGTGCCTGAACAGATTGAACCTGTTATTTTTAATTTTCATCTCTCAGTTTTGAGCCACAGTCACCCAATCCCAGTCTTCGAATTACCATCTCACTATACCTCTCAGACATCTGACATGCTGGACAAGCCAGTGTATTCTTCCATCTGCATCCTGTCTCAAATGCACAAGCTTAACAGTGTTATCTGTGCAGTATTCCAGGGAGTAGGATACTTAGATTCTCCACCTCTCTTTGGTTATGTGGTTCCCATTGTCATGTAGCCAATGGGAAACTTAACTCCAGAATCCCATCCTTAGAGACTGTTCCCAAGTACCACTCCTTGAACCAGCTGTTTCGTATTAGATGTTCTGGAAGCAGAGGCTAAAACAAGCCTTTGGATTCCTGTGTTGGACTCAAGGATTATTTTTCATGAAAAGAAAAACAAATGTGTAAGAGAGTGACAGGAATGATGTAGGGAAGAAGACGAGATGAGCAAGGATATGGTTTCAGGGAAAGTCAAACCTTGCTCCGATCCATAGAGTGCTCTGGAGTATGATTCACACCTGTGAGCTGTCCCATAGGCTGGTGAGAGGGCCAGGCTTGGAGCCCATATAAATGAGTCATTTTTAGAGACTGTCATGGTTGATACATGGGAGAAAGAGGTAAGTATGGGGATAGGAATTCACATGTCACTAAAATATTTTTGCAGAGCAAAGTAAGTTTGCACCAAAAGTTACCTACATTAAAATATTCTGAGATAATATTTATTGTATCTCCATAGTCCAAAAAAAATAGAAATATTCAGTCAAGCAATCAGTATAATATACGTTGTAGAATATATAAATGATGTAATATATTGATGCTCACTTAAAATCAGAGAAACTATTTCAAATGAGGACTTGCTAAAATGAACCAAGAGCTATGTTTACAAGACACTTAAGAGTTATTACACTATAATTATAAAAAACATACATCAGGAGAAATGTAAAGTTGCAATAGATAATAAGGTGTTTTTGCAGAAAATAGAAATTCAATTGTATTAGCTAATTTTAGACTATGGATTTAAGAAGAAAGAAAGATAACATAGCATTCATTTTGTATTTTAAAGTGTTGTGTCACTCAGAATTATGATATGGTAGTATATTAGTGAAAATTTTCAGACACTTAGAGAGCAAAAGATTAATTATCATGAATGCAGTACAGTGAATGTGAATCAAAGGTGATTCTTTATGTTCACTCAAGCCTATGAATGATTCATCATTCTGTTAGGATTTTGAGCAAAAATCCCAGAGTTTCCATTCCCTCTAATGGAATAGACGAAGAAAAATCTGAAAGTAAAAAGTGTCACCTGCCATAATATCTCTTTTACATTGTGTCCCACATCCCAAGTATTGTCTCCCATGTCCCAAACACACAGAAAGGTATATTTAAGGAACAAAAGTAAAACAGAAACATTAATATTCACTACATTGTTCATAGTAAATGTCCCTAAGTGTAAAAATTGGACACATACTACACTCAGATTTTGTTATTTCTTTAATGAGAGGAGAAAGGTAACTCATATCAGGCTCACACATATGTGACACTCAGAAGATTATAGTCCTTAATACAATTTCCCACTTCAAATGTCATTTGAGATACTTAGGAAAATAATAGATTGAGGTCTTAGAAAATGTACAAAGAATCACAAAGTATCTTGCCTTACAGAAAGTAAAAAAATTTATTAAAGACCACTTAGATTTTTTTCAAAGGAAATAAAGTTTCACGTGTCAAACTGAATATCAATAAAATAAAAACTAAAATGAATTCAAATACAGAAAATATGTGAAATTTCATGAGTTCCTAATAATATTCAAGAAAAAAATAGTACATTTGGAGGATTCTTAGAAATTAATTCTCATTTCTGTTGACTGATTAATGAAGGGAAAATAAAGAATTAACCTGCTTTTCTTTTATGCATTGTAACTAGAGTAAATTAGTAGTTTGGGGAAAGGTTCTTTATAAGACAGTCCAGTAAACAAAAACAAAATGAATGCTTGAATTGGAATTTCATCATTTTTTAAGTCTAGTAAAATAAGATAAATAAACAATGATTCACAATGTTCCTAGTGTCACAAAAAGAGAAACAACCAAACACTATGTGCCTCCTGGTAGATGTCACACAGGACTACCTATGGGAGATTCTTTTTACAAAATTGGAAGCTGAATATAATCAAGCATCTACACTGAACTAGGAACTCAAAGAAAAATGAATAAATTATTGATAACTTCACAAGATATAATCAGCAATATTTAGGATATAGGAAAATGCCACAGGTCAAAGGAGCCTATTTTACTCAACATATATAATTTGCAACGTATTAATGACTGAAGAGGAAGCCTATGGACTAAAAATAGTTATGAAACCAACCACCAGATGCAAAGTGTGTACTGCTCTTTGGGACCTGACTTGAACAAGTCTACTGGTAAAAAGCAAAAAATGAAATTATGAGAGCAGGTGAAACAAATTAACCCTGATTAAATAGGAGATAAGTTCAAAGCATTGGCAATTTTTAATGACTAATGTTTAGAACATACTACAGAAAAATTATGAATAAGAAATTGTTCTGAAACTAAAAGCTAAATAAAGAATTTAGGGATTTTCATCTGACTCAATTCCTTGGGTAAATTCATTAACAAAATGAATCAAAACATCCTTGTTTTTTAAAGGAGCTCAGTCTTGATTTTTAAATCTCCCTTCTCATTCCATACTTTATTCTTGTCAGCTTTAATTTTGAAATATTCCTCGCTCTGCATAAATATCATGCTTTCAAAATTTGATTACCAGTAATTTCAGGAGGAAGCCAAGATTTTTCATTAATTTCCTGAATTGTGCCATAACATACATGCAATTTAATCTATGAAGGAAGACAGTCTGCTTTTGACTATGAGCTCCTTTGGCTTAAGATAATGTATTATTTAACTTTTAATCATAACTTGATGGTGACAGCATTCAACAAATATAGTTAATGTGTAGTGTAGTGTAACTAATGAATAAATGACTTAAAAATGAATGAATAACTTGTGTTGATAAGACATAGCCAGGTGACCATTTGTCACAAAATCCGACTACTTAATTGCTGTGTTGAAGATTTTGTTTCTTCTCTCCACACGTCTGCTCCATTCCACTTCTATCTTCCACTTAGGAAAGCCAGAAACTTAATTTTAAAATACGCTTTTTTGATAGTAAATTGATTCAGAAACTTTGAACAAAGCTAATGAAACATAAAATAATGAAATGATGTAAGCATTAAGGGCAAAATACAGAACCATGAGGAATTTTCTTGTTAAAGGTTACAAGTTTTTTCAGATGTGAAAAATGTACACACAAATACCTAACTAATGTCTTCATACCAGCTGCTATATTTTTTTCCCTTTTCTCCTCTAAAAGGAATAGAGTGAGCATTAGGCATTTTCCTCTGGAAACTATTTAATATATCCACCCAACTTTATGTTATTAAAACACATAAAAGATTTCATAACTCAATTGTCTTGCTTTTCTTTATTCAATTAGAAAAGCCTAATTTCAATAACAAAAATGATATTATTTCAATTGCTTAAATTGGAAAAACAGGTGATCCTCTATATATATCCTTAGCTTGATTTGATAGCACTTTTATCTCTCTACACTGAAGTCTAAAATTATTAGCATTTTGCCTGTGACCCAAGTTACCTTAATTAACTGGTAACTATAGTCAATCAAAAAGATACACATAAGGAAAGAAAATGACAGTGCTTGGCAACCATTGCATAGGAATTTAAACAGGGTTAACACATTGACATCTTCACGTGTTCTAAAGAGGTAAATGGGTTAAAGTAGCACAGGAATTGGGAATATTGGTAGGGGGACATCACCGCAACCCCAATAATGGGAATAAAACCTGCATAGAAATGATTTCCACTGTTAACACTCTTTCATCTCAAAAGCCAAGGTTGAGCATATTGAAACATTGAGGCTATGTTAAAAGCATGGTGATTCTCCATTATCTCATTGAAGTTTTAGGTCTGAAATAATGATACTGAATGATAAACTTAGTCAAGAAATTTCTGTGTGAAAAAAGGAGAAGAAACATTAGCTAAACAAGTGTAAGTTTTTATGTGTTTAAAAATTAAACCAAGTGTCACTTTAAAAAGTAATGAAATATACAAGATATGAGCTTATCAAAATCATTAAACTAAACATAGATAAGCGATATATATAACAATAATGGTCATTTTGAATATGTAATTCCAAAGGAGAATCACTGATTTCTATCATGGATGTGCATATATTTATTGGAATATGAGAACTAGAAACTCTAATAACATAGAAATCTGCTTGATTAAGTCATTTTTAAACAATGGTCTTTAAGAAAGCAATGAAATAGAAAGAACTTTAAAATTAATAATAAATTTAAATGCCAAAACTTTAGTTATAATATTCACTGACTTGAATCAATCCTTTCTATTTAGCCTTCTAGAGATATAAAAGTGCACACTAACTGTGTTCAACAAATGTTTCATGTTCTACTTCCTGATGTTCACTTCACCTAGGTTTGCCATTATCATAAATCAGTTTTAGATTCACTTAAAATTAGTTTCATGAGTTTAATGTTAAATTGAATTTCAATGTGTTCTTTAACTACATGGGAAAAACATAATTCCTGGGGAAGATCACTTACACTTTTCTCCAATGAGTAACAAGACACTGTAGTGCCAGCAAAGGCTGACACTCGACAATGTTAATAATGCTGAAGGCCTTGGTTTGGAGTAGGTATTTGCATATGGGCAATGCCCAGGAAACTATTTTTATTGGAAAGATTTTGCTAGGAAAAATTTCTGGACAAGAATGAACTGTAAACTAATAGCTTTTGCTGCAGAGAACAATTCAAAATTGCTACAAAGACCTGATGAAGACACTGAGATAGGTAGTGCTATATATAAAAATAATGATCAAGATGATCAGTCTAAAGCTGCTGACCTCAGAAATACAGGACACTGAGTGCTAAGGACAGACTCTATTTCCATAATGCAGCTGAAGGCAACAAAGGCTTAGGTTAGAAAGCAATAGAATAAAAAGTAAAAGGAGAGGGCCGGGAATTTAGCTCAGTGGTTCTGCCACCTGTCTCACAAATGCAAGGTCCGAAGTTCAATTCCTGGTGCCAAAAAAAAAGTAAAAAGGGAATTTTCAGGAGCTATTTCACAAGAAGGAGAAATATCTGAATTTGAAGCCTCCAAAAATTCAGTTCCTTTCCTACACAATAGCCTCTCCTTCCGTGCTGTCTTCTAGAGCACTCATATTAATTGAGGCTCTTTTGATTGTTCTGTTTACATATAACAAAATTCTACATCTAACCAGATCCTGAATTGATAAATAGTACTTTAATTAATCACAGAATTAATAGACGTGTTAAATCATGTTCTATGAAATCATCTTACTGGTCCTATCTGTAACTGATCATTTATCCCCAGAACTAAATATTTATTGTGGAAGAAAAATGAAGGGATGAGCCCATGACACATGAATGGAATATATCATAAAAATCCTTCAGTGGCTCGTCAAGAAGAGCATTAGCTGGAAGAATAGTGTCCTGTTACTCAAGGTATCATGTTTCAACAGACTGAAAAGTTCAAGATTGTCAAATGTTCCAAAGTGATCTTGCAATATGGTATTACCTTATTTGTCCACCTTGAAAAGCCTTGCCTGATTTGGCATTTGGTTTGCTCTTTGCAGTTTTTAACAACATTACTTTATCTGTTTCCTATGTTACTTATAAAAATCCTGTGATAGTGTCCAATGTGTAACTTCCTCATTTGGTAGAAGAGATAACTAACAGTGGTACAGCCAGTATAATAAGGTTTAAAGATTTGAATGTTTAGCTACTCATCCTGCATTAATTACTTCTTGGTTTTTTGTATATCCTTTTATTGGTACATTTTAGGTGTACAATATAATGACATTCATCATTGGAAATTTGCACCTTTACATAATCTCTTGGTTCTTATTTTCTCCCCCTTCCCCTGCCCTCTCTTCAACCCCTCCATCCCTCCCTATTTACAAAGACTTTGTTTCCATTTTTTCATTTTCTCATATTAATTCCATTCCCTTCTTAATTACTTTGTTATACTATAATTCTTTTATATTGGTCAGCTTTCTTATTCCTGGGACAAAATACCTGACACCCTACAGCTCACTTTAAAGGTTTCAGCCCTTGACTGGCTGACTTCAAGGCAGAAACATTATGGTACAGGGTGTGGTGGAGGAAGTCTGCTCACTTCATGAGGACCAGGAAGCAGAGCATAGAGGAAGGGCACCAGAGAGAGATACATATTCCAAATCAAAGCACACAATGACCTATGTCCTCCACCTGCACCCCACCTCCCAGCAGCACATTCATCTATGAACATCAGTGAATCCCACTGAGGAGTATGATGCCACATGATAAAATCACCAGGAGTCTCTAAATTTCTTTTCATCCCATCAATATGACTACTAAAATAAACTGGCACACTTTTTCACTTATAATCTTTTAAAATCTTCTTTCTGATAATGATAAGCATATAATAATGTCTTTTTTAATGTTCTTTCATTTATTTATTTACTTTTATTAATTTTATTGGTACATCTTGGATATACAATATAATGACATTCAGCATTGGAGATTTGTACCTTTACATAATATATCTTGTTTCTTATTTTCTCCCCCTTCCCCTGCCCTCCCTTCAGCCCTCCATCCCTCCCTATTTACAAGGACTTTGTTTCCATTTTTTCATTTCCTCATATTGATTCTATTCCCCTTTCCTTTCCCCTACCCCTCCCAATTCCCCTTCCCCTTTGCACCTTTTCTTCCTATTGCAGATTATCTATTATACATTTTGATCCTTATTACACTTTCAGTTTCTCACACCAGAGAAACTATTTGGTATGTGTGTCCTATTTATTTCACTTAACAGTAAGGTCCGTCCATTCGTATAAGGCATTTTTACTGAAAGTACGGAGTACATGTCTTAACTGTTGAGAAGGTTCTACTTCTAGTCTCCCGATAGCTTTTACCATGAACAGCTGTAGAATTTAGTCCAATATTTTTTCTGCAACTAATGACAGGATCATATGGCTTTTTCCTTTCCTTTGTTAAAATGATGACTTATGGAGTGGATCTTCCAATGTTGAATCAACACTGCCATCCCTATAATAAAACCACTTTCTACATCCTGCCAGATCTGACTTCTACTAGTTTGTCTTGTTAAACAAATTTTTATCTATGTTCATAATTTTTTCTTCTATTATCTTTATCCAGTTTTAGGATTAGCACAATGTTGAGTTCCTAAAATGAGGGGAGAAGTGTTCCTTCTTTTTTCTGCTTTAATTGTTTGATATAATTCATCAGTTAAAATGTATATGAGCCTGCTGTTGTCATATAGGTAGGTTTTCAAGCTAGGAATATACTTTCTTTAATAGGTGCTATTCAAATTTTATATTTCCTCCGAGTCAGTTTCATTAATTTGTCTTCCAAGATACTTCTTAGAAGTTGTCAAATTTATTTCAAAAAAGATTTTTGTAGTATGGCTTCTATATCCTTTTAAATTCTGTAAAGTGTGTGGTAATGTTCTCTAAATTTTGATATTGTAATTAAAGCAATGGATTATTGATATCGTGTAATAGGAAGA
The DNA here is from genome assembly GCF_053883595.1 of Heterocephalus glaber. NCBI lineage: Eukaryota > Metazoa > Chordata > Mammalia > Rodentia > Bathyergidae > Heterocephalus > Heterocephalus glaber. The sequence goes on from NW_028258138.1 coordinate 16,523,674, forward strand.
AAGGTCTAAAGGAGCAGGGGAAGTGGGATTGGCAGGGGAAAGGGAAGAAGGCAAAAGAAAAAATATGAGAAAAGGAAAAAATGGAAACAAAGTCTTTGCAAATAGGGAAAGGTGAAGGGGGTGAAGGGAAGGCAGGGGAATGGGGAAAAACAAGAACTAAGATACATCATGTAAAGGTACAAGATCCCAATGATGAATGGAAATGTATTGTATACCTAAAATGTACCAATAAACTAAATGGGAAAAAAAAGAGTAAGGTCCTTATGGACACACTAGGTTTTGAGGAGTTTTATGAAATCTGTGGTAGAAGCATCACATTCTATTCTAGGATTTGGCATTTAGAGATGATATACTCTCAGGTGACAGAGTCAGCAGAAGATTTTTTTTAAAAAGTAAAGTACAGGTGAAAGGATATTAGAAAAAAACTGAAAAACCTATTAAAGGACTAAAGAATTAGAACTATTTCTCATTTGGTGCATTGCCAGGCTTCTGAGGGTTGTGCCATGACTCCAAGGAGAAGTCCCTCTTCAGGTAAGGCAGAGCACTTCAGGAAGCCTTCACAGAGGGCCTCTAATACACGCAAAACTCTGGGTTCCAAAAAAATCAAAATGAGCTCCTTATTCTCAGGGAGCTTAATTCCAAGGAGATAAGGCAATAAACTTTATGCATTTTGCAATCTTTGATAATTATTTTAGAAAAATAACTTAAATGCTAAAGTCTCATTTTCTTTTTTTTGTAGACCAGTTTTTCCCAAGTTCTAACAAAGAGAGTCTCATTTGATTCTTACATGCTAATGGCAACATGAGGGAAACAAGAATGCAGGGCCAAGGAAAGTAAAATAGGAAGGGGGAGAAGCAAAATGAAACGTGGTAAGTTACTGAACTGGTTACAATTTTTAAAAAATATTGTATTACTTAGACATGAGGAATGTCTCTGGAACAGCATCTCATCTCTAAATTTTGGAAGAGTCTATCAATCAGGCAGAGGAAAGGAGACCATATTTACAGGCTCTTTCTGGTTGCTTGTAAATCAGTCTTGAAAATTTGCCCCCAGGGAAATGGCCCCACACTTTGAGGTACTATACCCCAGTCTATGTGACTCCAATAAAGAGCCAGCTATTACCGTCTATAGTGATTCTTCTGACACCAGCAGTGATGAAGTACAGTCAATGTGGATGCAGTTGGATAAGACTGGGGTGCTGAGGTACCCTGACCCCCATGCCTGCAGGCACAATCCTGACCCTCCTGCGGGCATGTGGCAAAGCCAGAAAGGGCTGGAGGCATGAATCCTTAAATCAGGTCAGATACAGAGGAAATGACGTAGCAGGCTTTTTACCAATTTCAAGATTCTGGGACCATATGGGTCTCTTCAGATGAAATCCCAGAGTGCTCAATAATTCATCAACTGAGACTATTCAATAATTGCAGAAAAGGCCACTAATTTTCCACTGGCACTATTCCAGTGAATAGAAGGAGCTGATTATGCTTTTTTTTTCTATAGTAATTTCTGCGTTCATGAAATCAAGTAGAGAAGGGAAATGTGGAATCATGTGCTTAAAAAAAGATGTGCTGCAGAGGCAGAACTGGCTTCCACCCGAATTCCACATACAGACCTTTTATTGCTAGCAGCTGTGCAGGTCTGGATTTCCAGTGTGCCTCCACATTCTCCTGTATGTGAAGTGCCGTGAGCTGCTAACTCATAGACAGGACTTTCTTGAATCCGTTATATTTTTGCATAGAAAAGTGAGTGGTTGCAGTCCTCCCTCAAAAAAGGAAAAACTTATTTAGATTGAGAGTTTTGATAATGTTTTTAGTTTAATAATTCTACCCTAAACAATGTTTATGGCTGCATGTAAATCCTGAATTCTAGGGAAGCCTCAAAAGCCTTTCCATTTAAGGATTAAGTTGTAAAAGACAGAAAATAAATCTATTAAATATAGTTAATGCCCTTCTGTTCTCTCTGTTGTTTTGTTAATGTGCACAAATAAGTTCCATAATGAACCATGCTTCTTCATGCAAGGGAAGGCAGGGAGACTACCAAAGAATCCCACAACCAGTTGCTTAACCACACCTTCATGGATGAAACAAGGTAGAAGAAACAGTTACGGTATGTACTATGTCCTTGAGTTGGCCATTTCATAATCTGGGCGATCTTGGAAGAAATTCCACAAGTCTCTAGGTTCAGTATTATTTCTTTCTTTCTTTCTTTCTTTCTTTCTTTCTTTCTTTCTTTCTTTCTTTCTTTCTTTTTTTTTTTTTGGTACTGGGGATCAAACTCGGGTCCTTGCACTTGAGCAGCAGGCGGCGAAACCACTGAGCTAAATCCCCAGCCCAATTCAGTATTATTTCTAAAATAGCAGTTACTGAGTTACAGCTCAAGCTGTTGACATCCAGAAAAACTGAAGAATTTGTTTAATTAAAAAGTAGAGAGTAGAGCATAACCCAATCCTCTTATTCTTGTTTTGATATTATTTTGTGGCTAAACATTAAGAGAAAAGAAAATTTAATGAGATTTTATGTGTTAATAAATCATGGAAATGGATTAGCATAAGATATTTAATGTAACATTACTTTCTTTGAAGGTTTTCACTTCTAAATGACTGAAATATGAATTTGTACGTGAAATAGTTTTGCACGCTACAATATATGCTTCTTCCACCCACTGCCAAAAGATACATACACTTCTAATCTAGAGAGGAAACAGCCTTTTAAAAAGAGAGCTTATTGAGTATTTATTTTTCAACTATACCTCTGCTTTACTCATATGGCTGAACAGTGAGATGTGCCACAGATCAATGTTTTGTTGATGTCAAGATTAACATCAAGTCAAGCTATAAGAACGTGAATTTGGGTGAAAAATAAGAACCAAGAGAGACTATGTAAAGGTGCAAATTTCCAATGATGAATGTCATTATATTGTATACCTAAAATGTACCAATGATTAGAATGAATAATTGATAATGCAAAATAGGAAGAAAAGGTCCGAAGGGGTAGGGGTAGTGGGAGGGGCAGGGGAAAGGACAAATGCTGAGAAATGGAAAAAATGGAAATAAAGTCTTTGTAAATAGGGAAGGGTGGAGGGGATGAAGGGAGAGCTAGGAATGGGGAAAAAATAAGAACCAAGATGCATTATGTAAAGGTACAATTCCCAATGAGAAATGTAATTGTGTTGTATACCTATAATGTACCAATGAAAGAATTTAATAAAGTGCAAAAAAAGAAAAAAAGAACATGAATTAACAAAGCACTGGGCAACAAAAATAAAATTTTAAAAGTAGCTCAGTTCTGTTTTCTTAGTAAACGGACTTTCCGGGAAAGCTTTTACCAGAGGAAAGTTTGAAACCATTAGTGCAAATGATAATAATAAACATGATAAGCACAGCTAAATAAAAGTGAAAACAGTTATTTGTGATTAAAAGCCAAAACAGATTGAGTCTTCAGTTATTACCTGGCACGGGACTAAGTGCTTTACATTATTTTACTTGGTCCCTTTGAGAAAAATGTGAGATATAGACTATTCCTCGTATTTAATAAAGGAGAAAGAAAAGCAAAAAGGTTTTTGGGAAGGATTGTTACAACTTGATCTGCCTTTATGAAATACCTGCTATCCTACACGGCAATTCCATGTTCACTGTTGTGTGAGACAAAGATAAATGAGACAGATTCCCGCTCACATGATTGCCAGTGTAGAGGGTTAGAGAGCTATGCACATAATTAGAGGACTGTGGATTTAATTTATTCCCACTCTCACAATCTCTCATTATTAGGGAAAATAGATGGTCCAAATATAAAAGCTAAATGAACTGTAGTTAAGCCCAATGATGGTTAAAGGAATAAGTAAAATTAATGAACCCATTAAAGAAAAGCTTTAGAGAAAATTCCACTGATGTTTCAATAAAAGCATGCTAATAATTCCCCTTTACTCCTCATACATAAAAAAAAACAAATAAAACAAAGCAAAATTAAGATGTTCCTTTCTTTTAAAGTCATCGACCATTTTATTCCTAAAATAAATTAGAGTTACTAAAAAAAGAGAAAATAAGCATAAAAAGGATTACATATGACATTCAGACAAATCAGTGTAGTCACCATGTAGCAGGATTGCATATCTTCTAAAAGGTGTGGGTTTGAGAAGCTGATGGCTGATGATAATTCCTGAGCAATCGTCTTTTACTCACTTGACACTAAACTTCAGCTAGAAGGCTGAGTTGGGAAGTGACTCCAGGTTGAAATCTGTATTCCACTGGAAACTTTAAACAAGCCACACAGCTTCCAGTGGTACATGTATCTGAAAGATTATTGCTCAGTTTTAAAATATCTAGGAAAATCTTGGCATCATGGGCTCAGGGCAGTAATAACTCCCTGACAGTAAGATAAGAGCCTGTCCAATGTAAATCTATCAACAGCCCCAACAAACTTGTTCCATTACCTCATTGCTTTTGATATTTACAGAGAGAGAGAGAGACAACTTCACAACTTTTTAAAATTGGATTACTTTAATGTTGTTGTACTATTTTTGGGAAAAGCAAGGCATGTTAGCAGAAAAACAGAGAACACTGAAACAGGATTGATACTAATGAACAGCAGGATAGTTTTCTTTTCAGGAGAGAAAACTTAGACTCAACTGCTTCAGTTGCTGTATGCTACCACAGCTAAACTTTATATAGTTAGGATGATGATTAACACATTGTTTCATTTACATATACTCATTCATAACTGAATGGGTGAAGTTTATTGTAATTAACAAATAACAAAAAAGGCAATTACCATTTCAGATCAGCAGTTTTCATTTCTAGACCTGTGACACCAATATCTTCTGAAAATTCATTAGGCAAGACTATGTCCCATTCTAGACCTTCCATATCAGACATGCGAGGAGTTAGCAATGTGTGTCTTAAGAAGCTCTCCTGTCGCCAGGCCTGGTAGCCTATGCCTGTCATCTCAGTGTTCTGGGAGGCTGAGGTAGGAAGATTGTAAGTATAAGACAGCTTGGACAATGGATGTGATTGGTCCAATTAGCACAGGATACTTATGTTTTACAGGAAAGTGGCAGATGAAATTATGGACTGCACGTTCCATTGGCAAATATCTCTTATAAAACATAAACTAAGAAAAAATAAGAATTTCAACATGGGGGAAGGAGGGTGGGATCTTTCTAACTAGGGGGCCAGGTTGTGTAAAGAAAGCCAACCTCAGGTCTAATGGTTGCTTCTTTACCGTCTATGAATCTTATTCATCTATACCACTAAGAATGGATAGAGAAAATCTAGGGAAGGGTTAAAGAAAGAGCAACTACAACGTAAGTTTTCCACTGTAGGATATTCAATAATGTCGGCTGAAAATTGAAGAAAGATTTCAGAAATATAAATGAATATAGGCATGTATAATCAAGCTTAACATTTCCAATGACTTTGCTCTTAGTTGTGTTTATATGTAAATTCCCTTTCATAGTTTAGGTCAAGAATCTTCCCCAAAGGCCCAATGCACTCATATGTGAGGCTTTGGGAAGGGATTGAATTATGGCAGTGATATAGCTAACTTGCTGTGAGGAAGTGAGGTCCCTTCAGAAGAGGTGAGTCACTGGGTGTGACCTGGAAGGCTCCTCACTTCCTTCCCTGCCTCCTGGCCCATATGATGTGAGCATCTTTCCTCTATTAGACCCTTCCACCATGCCCTTCTGGCCTTGGAGCCAGCTGACCATGGACTGAAAGTGTGAACCAAAACAAACCTCTCCTTTGAACTGTGAGAGTTGAGTACTGTGTCTCAGAGATGAGAAAGTCACTAAGGCACTCCCTGGGACTGAAAATCCCAGGTACAAGAGCCTTTGTATGGGGATGAAAAAAGAATGGAAATGTGCTATGTACATGTACCAATTCCCTACAGTGAATGTAATCATTATGTACTGCACATGTGTACTAATAAAAGTCAAACATTTTTTAAAAGAAAAAAGGAACATTCCTGTTCTTAAATATTTCTGTGTCTGACACTAACCTACATGGTATTATTTGGAGTATGGCATTTGGTAAGCAAATTTTACAAATGAACAAATTTAAAAGTTCACAAAATGCAAAACTTCTCAGTCCAAATGAATACCAAAGACATCATTGAGGTAGAATTGATGCATCTTCCGAATTCCTCAGTACTTCATACCTTTTTGGTAGAGTAATGCCAATGCATTCCCTCATATTTAATCAGAATAAGCACTTTACTGCCTAATAAAATTTAGGAGAACACTTTCAATAGATTCACTTTAGACTCAATGGTGCTATATAGATTTCTATGTTGCCTGCAATTTAATTCATTGGAGAATCTCTAATTTAATCAAGGAATTACATTCTCAACAAATAAATGCCACCAGACTTCATAATATCTAGAAAACCATTATTTCAAAATTGTGCAAATCACTGATTTCACAGTAATGTCTCAATGCTCTTAGAACAAAATTCAATCATGTTATGGTAGCTTAAAGATATTTGTAAATATAGGCTCTTACCTACTTTTCAACCTATCTCATCATTTTAGGACTTGTAGGTCATTATCTGGTCATGCCTCCTGTTATAGGTTGAGACTTGTTGGCCCCTAATTCTTTTTTTTTCTTTAGTGTTTTTATTTTTTTATACTAATTGGTACATTTTAGATATACAATACATTTACATTTATCATTGGGTGCTTGTACCTGAACATGATGTATCTTAGTTCTTATTTTTTCCCCATTACCTGTGTGCCCTTCACCTCCACCACCCTTCCCTATTTACATAGATTTTGTTTCCATTTTTTTTCTTTCACATAATTTTTCCTTTCCTTTCTTCCTTTTCCCCTTCCCCTCCCGCCACCCCTCCACCTTTGGACCTTTTCCTATTTCAAGTAGGAAAAGGTCCTAATTCTTTATTTAAGTCATTTCTGTTGAACTTTCAAGACTAAGTGAAAAAAACATTCACTTTCCCTGATATTCCTATTTTATATGCTACCTCCATCATCCTCCTGCTACAAACACTAAATCAAATAACACCATGTCATCACTGTAGTTTACTCCTTCGTGGCAATCATCACAATTAGTTATATTCTTTAATTTATATTTGCTTACTTATTTATCAAGAATATAAAGTCCTTTAAGACAGGTACCTACTGTCTTGTATGTCCCTAGATACTTATGGCCTAAGGCAGTATATAACCCAGAGTGGACACTGAATATATATGTATATACAGAGAGATAGATAATGCATATATACTAATAAATGCTGAGTGAAAAACTAGAAAGTGTATGTGAGTTAGTGAAGGAGATGAAAGAAAGTGTATTGTGATAACAAAAAGTGAGATGAGAAGATGATATATCCTTGGGACTCTGTTACTAGAGGAGGGACACAGTACAAAAGGACTAGGAAGGAAGGACCCTATGCTGTAATAGTGGAGCAGGTAGACGCTGGGAATTTAGGAGAGAGGAAAAATATGAAAAGACAATGGGGTGAGAACTCAAATGCTTTATCTTTCTCACAGTGATTTTATGGGCTTAGTCTTATTAAATCATGGAAGTACAGTAATTATAAGAAAACATTTTCAAAACACTTTCTTAGCCAGATGTGGTGGTACACACCTGCAATTCCAGAGCTTTGGGAGGCTGAACCACAATTGGAAGTCCAGGCCTGGAGCTAATTAGCTAGACCTTGTCTCAAAATAAAAAAGTAATGGGGATGTACCTCAATATGAAGTCCCCAGGTTCAATTCCAGCACTGGAAATAAAATATGTTCTCATTCAGAAAATGCTGTTAACTTCCTTTGATTCTAAATTATTTATTAACTTTTTATTTACAGATAACAATATATATGTATATATATTTAGTGCATGACATGATATTTTGAAATATATGTATATATATATATATATATATATATATTCTGAAATGGCTAGAGCCAGTTTACTTATTTAATTTATATATTCCCTTAGACACCTATCTTTCTTTGTGACAAGAACACTCAAAATCAACTCTCTTGCCCATTTCCAAGTTAACAATCCATTGTAATTAATTAACCACCACACTGTAGAATACTTCTCCTAAAAATATTCTTCTTATCTAAATAATATCTTGTATTCCTTGGCTAATATCCTGTGGTAATTTACTGTCCTAGGAATATGTGTAAATCAACACCCCATATGTCTGTAAATTAAAAATCTAGCATGTTGGCCACAGTCAGAAAATTGACTGAAAAATCAAGTTTTAATTGAAGTTTGCAGACATAGAAAACATTGGTAGTTTGGACTTGAAGCAGCTATTTTCCAGAAGAGAATATTTTATCAGGAGTTAATCTTGCACGCCATTCTTCATCTACTTCCTTTGCACTCAATTATTTCTTTTTTTGAAAAGCTCTTTTGAGGAGAAACTTTCCTTGTTTAGTCACAACTTGGACGAAACTATTTTTAGCTTTAACCTAAATCAAACAGTGTGGAGCCATAAGCATTTTTTTTAAGTTAGAGGGGGAAGGGAGCAATAATTTTCCCTATTTTAAGAAACTTGAACTACATTTGCACTCAGAAAAGCAAAACCTCCAATAACCATGCAAACTTCAAAAAATTGGCAGAGAAAGAGTCTGAAGAAGGAAAAATGCAATCGAAGCCAAATACTATGAAAAGAAAATGTCTCATATTTTAAAAGTCACCTAGATTTAAATAGTATGCCTTGACATGAAAAGGAACACAACTTCTATTTAAAAATATATCTTATCTCTGATTATTATGGCCCAGTGAATGGCAATGCATCTGGAAGTCTCGGTTTGATATGCCAGAATGATGAATACACAAATCAGTATGCCAAAGGTAAGATTCTCAAAGGCACTAACACCAAGAAAGGATCTCTAACTACTTTGTCCATCATCCATTCCATGAGCAATAGACAGCAATGAATATATCATGTTGATGGTGAATCCTAAATTCTGACTTCAATTTGAAGTTATCAGTACATCAATTAGAACTTTTTAAAACCCACTGAAAATGTCCTATACTTTGTATCACAAGATTGAGATTTATTGCAGAAATTCAGGATTGATGGTGGGTTTTTTTACTACTCTTTAACTGCTGATTTATTAACTAGTGCTGTACATACATTATTGAAAACAACAAAAGATTGAAAAATAGTTACAGTCATATATCAAGAATGTTTCCTCTGCCTTGGCTAAGAATAGAATAAGGTACTGCAATTTGTTCAATTAAATTGATACTTGTTTCAAAATATAATCAGTATGAGTAAAATAATCCCTCCTTATTTGATTTTGAACTTACTGGTGAGTAGCTATAACCTCACAGCCAAATCATTATGACAATGAAATGATCAAGAACTCAGATTTCAGCTTTAAATAGTGTCCTTAGCAGTTCTCTTTTAGGTACAATTTGGCCAGGTTACTGTAAAGTTTCCATTTCTTCACCTGAAAATTAGAATGAAACTAGGCACAGTGGTGCATACCTGTCATCCCAGCTACTTGAGAGGCTGATGCAAAAGAATTACAAGTTTCAGGCCAGAAACTGCAAGTTAGCAAGATCTTGTTTCAAGTTTTAAAAACAAGGAAACAAGGAAGGGAACTGTAGATGTAGCTCAGTAGACTATTGGTTCAATCTCCAGAACTGCAAAAAAAATTGGAAAATTGGAATGATAAAAATCTTTATATCATAGGATTCTGAAAACTAATAAATGAATCCATGAAATGCTTAACTTAGGATTTATCATTCTGTGGAAGGGCAGCATACTAATGAGAGTAACAGTAAAAAATGCCTGAGGTTTTCCTGATGGCAACAACAGCAAATGAATTAACAGAAAAAATTTTCATACCACTAGTCATTGTGGCTTTTAAGATAAATTGTCTACTTGAATATATTATGAGACTCCTGGAAAGGTAACTGGATCATGTATCATTGTATTTATCAGTGAATTACGCCAGTGATGTTCATAGGTGAACGTTCTGTTAGCAGGTGGCACCAGCTGATGGTAGTTCACTGGCAGTGTGCCTGGAAAAGGCTTATCTCTTCCTACTTCTCTTGTCTTGCACTTGCTTCCTGATCATCATGAAGTGAACATCTTTGCTCCACCACCACCTTCTACCATGATGGCTCTGCTTAGGAGCCAGCTGATCATGACTGAAACCTCATAAACAACAAGGCAAATACATCATTTTTTCCTTTAAGATGTGAGGGTGACTTTTTCCTTTAAGTTGTGAGTTGTCAGATCCCATCAGGGGAAAGATGATCAATACAGCGAAATATAATTAGAGACACGGAGTCATTGGTGTGATTGTATCTGACCATGTGCTTTAGAACAGCTTTTCAGGAGATTTAAGGATTGGGAGATGTGGGGATACAGAAGCCCTAGAGTGCTTTATCCCAAGCCTCATGTGTGATTCTGGTCAGAGCTGAGAAGACCATAGTGCTAATTGGAATGTGGACAGTAAAGACTAGGCTCATGAGGTTTCATAAGAGAACAAGAACCTCTATTGGAATCAGATGAAAGGTCATGCCTTTTTCTGGCAAAGATACTATCTACATTTTTTGCATGCCCCTTGACTTTGTGTGTCACTTTAAACATGGCAGATTACTTGATCTGGTGAAGAAAGTTTTAACACAGTGCAAGGTTTCAGCTATGGCGTGGGTTCAGATGGCTGCTTTTAGCTAAAATATAGTGAAAATCCGGAGCAAACAATAGAGCAGAAAGATTGTAAAAATTTAAATTTTGGAACTAGAATAAATACCTGTGTAAAGATGGGGGGGAAAAGATGTTAATACCATAAAACAAAGACTACATACTTTGAACCAGGACAACAAGAATGATTCTTTGAGACACCTTAAAAATCACCAACACCAGAACATCACATGCTCAAGGATGGAGAAATGGCCATATTTTATTTGAGAAAAGAGCCCCTAAAGTCTCTGCTTTTGAAGGGCTGCCTATGGAATTTGATTCTCATGATGGATTTCACTGTGCTCAGCCATCTAGGCATTCAGAGGTTGCTGCATCCATGGCTCAAGAAAGCCTGGCTGTTTTCCACAGAGCCACAAGTTGAAACCATTCACATGATCATGGCTTTTTCAGGACATAGATTGCCAAAGTTATGGGGTCATGGAGGCTTTCACCTAGATTTTGAAAAAAGACCTGGAAATGTAGGCTATGTGCCCCTGTGAGAAAGATCATTAAGCTGAGGAAATGAAGCCAAATGTGCAATGGAGACTGCACAGACTGTCAGAGATAACAGAGCCATGGAATGTCTATGAAGGAAGCCCATAAGCAGTAAACAGAGCCAGCCCAAAAGAGAAGTCATGTGGGCTGCAATCAGGAAAGCCATAGGAGTGGTGCCACACATTCTCTTTGGAGGCACATCTTATCATTATGTGCTATGGCTGTCAGACATAGCTACAGGACTTATTTGTCCTGCCAAGTTAGGATCTTACTTTGGTCATATTTTTGTCTATGTCTCTATTTCTTCTTTTGACATGGGAAGGTTTACCCAAGGACACTGTATCTTGGGACTATGTAGCATGATTTTACTTTTACAGGGCCTCCCAGCTAAGAATTTACCATGAGTCTCAGAGGAGGCTTTGGAATTAGTCTTGGAAGCCATGCTGGAACTGCTGAGACTTTAGAGGTAAGATTATTGTGCATTTGGTTGTACACAGGATAGATAAATTTTGTTAGGTGGAATTATGACCTTCATATTCTCTGCACTTAAAGATTAAGTATAGATTAAGATGTGCTGTAGTATCAACCTGACAGGAGGTAGAAAGTGGCAATTAATCTTAATTGTCCATTTGACTGGATTAAAAACTCTTGGAGAGATGTCATACTCATCAGTGGATTAATCTATTTATGTTCCTAGCTGAATGTGCTGTTAGGAAGTGTATCACTAGGGGTATGCCTTTGGAAGGTATGTTTTCCCTGGTCTTCTTTCTCTCTGCCATGTTTTCTGACAATCATAATGTGAGCAGCTTTTCTCTATCAAATTCTTCCACTGTAATGTTTCTGCCTCAGAGCCATCCAGTCATGTACTGAAACCTGTGACACTATGACCAAAATCAAACTTCTCTTCCTTTAAATTGTGGGTGTTAGGTATTTTTTTTCAGCAATAGAAATGATGATCAATACATATGTAGCTACAAAACACTCTAGATTTGCTTAAGAGATCCACTATATTAAAACTATGTCATCATTTCAGGGATGTCACTTGATTCAAGAAAATTATACTTTAAAAGTCATTTTAAGAGTTTTATTTTATTCTAATCTACTGATGACATCTCATTACAGGATTTTTGCTTATCCAATTCATAAAGAACTCCATGTGACGCTATCTGAGCAAAGCATTTTCTGGGAAAAGAAAAAAGACAAGAGTTAGTAAAACTAGGTCATCTCCTATAAGAGTTATAAGTATGAATATGATTGACACATAGTTCCTGCCACCAAGAAACTTTCAGTTCTCAGGAAAAAAGATGACAAAGAAATACAGAAACAATGAAAAAATGCTCACCAACCTTAAAAACCCCCACAAAATTCAGTGTAGTAGGAGGAAAGGAGGAAAATAGACTTAAATGATAGAGTTCTGAAAAAGTTCATGAAAGAGTAGAACATTGGATGAATTATGAAAACTGCATCAATAAAACAGAAATAGTGTGTTGAAAAATAATCCTGTTTGCTTTCTTACATACTGCTTGTGTTGTACCTACCTTTGTTCTGGTTGATTTTTTCAAGAATGTCTACATGCAATCAGCTTTGGAAAATGTAGTATCTGTATATGAAGCAGAATAAAGATTATGTTTTCCTCAAGGTCATGCAGATTTGATTGCAGCCTCTTAGAGAAGATTTGGGTCCCTAAATGTGGGGTTTTTTAGCCATAATGCAAAATTCTGTATATGCAACATTAACCTGGACCTCTTTACATGACTTCTGTGTGACTTAGAGTATGAAAGAACCGACATAAGCTTAAAATTCATTGTTGTGACATGAGTAATAAAGTCTTTTGTCATACTTCTAGCCACTAATATATTTCCAGAAGTTGAATATTGCCCAATAATGAACTCAGTGCCTTTTGTCTTAAAGTTTTCTACCATACTCCTTCTAGTATAAATATCTGTAGTGATCAGGATAAACTAAATTATGCTGTAGTAGCAACATGCTCACAATCTAAGTGACTCAGTCCTTTAAGAATGTATTCCTTACTCACACAAAATTTACTTGGTCACAGTGGCTATTCAAGAAAACTTGTCTCCATTTGGTGACCTAGAAATCAAGACTGCTTCAGTGTTGTGGTATCTCCATTCTAACATGACCATCCACCAAAATTCCAAAGAGATTGAGTTTCACATGACACAATTAAATGACTTTTCTTGGCAGTGACACACATTACCTCAGTTCCATCTAGCAAAAAGAGACAGAAAGTTTAATCTCTATATGCACAATACATGAAAAGGGAATTTAAAATGAGTCCTGATTTCTCTGTCTTTCAACCCTACCTCAAATCACAGAAGGGAAAACGCATCCTGGTTGTAGTTGTAAAGGTGGTAATTTTGTTGTCAAATGAAATGATTCTCCTCCCACTGTTCTGATCAATAATTGCCACCTCTGGTCACTCGTCCAGTTGTCTTCTCTTTCTTTACTACTTCTAAAAACAAGGATTTATTCTACTTCTTTCAGTAATCCTCACTAGATTGATAGCTGTATGCCATCTTTTGCCTTAGCAAATATTTTTTACTTGCTGCTTTGACATTAAAACTTTGGTACATTTTTTCTAAAAAAAAAAAAGAAGGAAGCTATGAACAAGAAGAAATTTGACATGATATAATTTAACCCTAATTAATGCTCTTAGATTGTTTAAAAATTAATCGACTAGTTTTTTCTTTTATACCATACAAGATAATATCTGATATGAGAACAAATGAGAATTTTAAAAATTACCAATAAAACAGTCTAATTTTCAGTTTACATTATTTTCTCTCTCTTTTTGCATTATTTTCTTTATATATTCTTTATGCCTATAAATCTTAAGAACTTAAATAAGAGTAATAAATAAGTTGCAATTTAAGGATGTAATTTTACACTAAATGTTATTTTAAATCCTTTTTGAAATTATATTTGCTTGTACAACAAATATTTGGTAAAACAAGTATTTGTATATATATTCAAAGAATAAATCATACAATACTCAAACATAAATTTAACCTTAATAAACATTTTACTTTTATTTTGGGCTTGAAATCAAAGTTCACTAGAACTAACAGAAAAGGATGGAAGACATTTAAAAGGTCAAAATAGTGTTTTGGTAGAATGACAGTAAGGGAAATAAGGTTGTCGAAAATTAATTAGAATGAAAGAAGAGACAGTCTTTTACAATCTGTCTCCACCAGTCTACATAGTTGCCTGAGCAGTAACTAAAAGAATCTGTCATATACACAGACATCTCTTTCTTTACAAGAAATTAGAAAATAGTAACAAAGACATTACTCCCGGCAGCTGCCACACTTTTCATTTCCCAAGATATCTTAATCAGACCCTCCTTAATGATTGGTGCACTTTATTCTCAGTCTTTTTCAAATATGACTCATTTACCATGACTCTGAAAGTCTGTGCCCATGTTAGCTGTGAGGAAAACTTGAGCCAAATGCGAACATCCTTTCTACATTGCCTAATAAACCATTAACCCAAGAGTCATAACAAATGTAATGCTGCAACTACTCATATATGCAAACTCAACTTCTCCAGTAAATAATATTTTCATTTTCTGGTCTCAAAAATGATTAACATAGTGGGGCATGGTGGTGCATGGCTGTAATCCCAGCACTCTGGGAGGCAGGAGAATCGTATGCTTGTACCCAGCCTGAGCAAACTAGTGACTTAGTGAGACTGTGTTTCAAGAGGTGAGGGTGAGGGCGAGGGTGAAGCGAAGAGGGGCCTGAGGATGTAGTTCAGTGGGAAGACCTTGGATTCAATGCCCAGTACAAACAACAACAAAAAATATGGTGATAGTGCCTATCACTGTTAATAAGGGTAATAATCAAGATAAAGATGTTCCTGTTTGAATAGCTAAAATTTGGAAACAGCCCAATTGCCCATCAGCTGGAGACTGGATCAAGAAAATGTGGGGTTTTTTTTTATAAAATGGAGTACTACTCAGCCATAAAGAATGAGAAATTAGAGACATTTATATCTGAAAGGATGCACATTGAGGAGATACTCTTAAATGAAATGAATAGGACACACGTGTAAATACCGAATAGTTTCTCTGGTGTGAGAAACTGAAAGTATAAATAAGGATCAAAATGTATAATAGGTAATGTGAAATAGGAAGAAAAGGGGCAAGGGGGAAGGCGAAGTGGGAGGGTTAGGGGAAAGGAAAGAAAGGAATGGGATTAAGATGAGAAAATGAAAAAATGGAAACAAAGTCTTTGTAAATAGGGAGGGGTGGAGGGGTTGAAGGGAGGGCAGGGGAAGGAGGAGAAAATAAGAACCGAGATATATTATGTAAAGGCATAAATCTCCAATGATGAATGTCATTATATTGTATATCCAAGATGTTCCAATAAAATTAATAAAAATAAAATAAAATAAAAAATAAAGATGTTGCTGAAATTCGCTGAACCATAGTAATGTTGGTAAATGCCTTGATAAAAGGATGGCTACATTATCAACCAATTAGATTCATGTCTAAGGAAAACTACCCCTTTATGCATTAGTACTTTTTATAAGTTTTAGGTTTAAATTTTAATGTGTATTGGGCTATTTCTGTTCTATGTATCTTGCTATTATAAGAGCAACAGGGCATGTGCCTTATTGTTATTGACTAGCTGACTCTAATGTCACCAAAATCGTCATTAAGTTTTGTGTTCCTTTACCTTAAAGAAAAATAGTATTTAATGCATAATAATCTACATATCTTCCATGATAAGAGCCAAACAAGGTTTTGGCTATTGTAGATTATTTTAAAGGTCATCCTTTCTAGTGAAATGTCAGTCCTTCAGAGATCCTAATGGACCATTCTTCCTTCTGGTCTTTACTCAAATATTGCTTTATGACAGGCCTTCCTGAAAGCCCAGTTAAAATACACACCCACTTAAGTTTCCTTCTTCTTACTCTCTTGGTGTCACCTTTCTCTATGACTCTTACAATTACAGGACAAGAAAATCACGTGAGCCATAGGCTTTGTTTTACTCACTGTCTTCTTTCCAATGCTAGAGCAGTATTATGCATACAGATACTCAGTTTTACTAAATACATGAATTTTAGAAATCAATATATAACAACATTTTAAAGAAAAATGATAGGACATCTATTTGGGGGATTATCTACTTAATACTATCTTTTTTTGGAAATTATTTCGCTCCTCTGTGTTCCACCCAACTCCTTGTACCCACATATGTGGTTCATATAAACTTTAACATGATTATTCTCTATCATCAGGAGCACAGTGAATCTAACCCAAGGGGAGCAGCCTACTTTTCCACAATTCCATACCAGGACAAGTTCAACAGACCAAGGGTGTGTATCAGTCCTAGAGTATTTAGGAACTGTACCAAACAGAAGTCAGGCTCTTCTGTGCTGGAAGGTTATTTAGGGCTCCAGATGTGTTGATTGCTCAGTTTTCTGGAGAAGTCTGTTCAGCTGTGAGAAAACATAAGGAAGCCAAAAAATTAGAAAATTTACAAAATGGTGCAATCTTTCATAAAAACTCAGAATCCTGATTTCCTGAGGAGTACCTCTAACAATAAAAATAGTTTTCCATAAATTCAGGAAATAAATAAATTTGCACTTAATTCTTGAGCAGAAAAGCAACAAAATATTATTTCATTTTCATAATACATCCAGAATTTATCTTTATAAAGGTGAAAGTAATATATCCATTTTAACATGGGTGTGATTTTTATGCAATTTTCCCACTAGTATTCTAGTTTGGGGTCAACGAATTAAGTCTATTCTCAAAGGGAATATCAAGACCATGCATTTTATTGTTATTGAGAAAAGACTTTTGAAACAGCATCTGATGTAACCAACTGAATACCAAACATAGTGAGGTAGATTTCACTTCATAATGATCTAGTTATTCATGGAATTTTGTTTAATCATACCCTGATTTAATGGCTGGAAGAATTTGATTAAAAAGATCAGTATCCTTATTTCATAACAAGAAAATAAAGTTATAGGTAATTCTTTATTCTAGTAAACACACCTTGAAGGAATGAAGCTATAATTCATTTTTAATTCAAGAGTTTATAAATCAAAGTGGGTGGAGAAATCTTTTAAAAATGGTTATTTTAAATCATAACAAGGGAAGATGCCTTAATACAAAATGTTTTCTGCTTAATGACTTTGTCAAGCAAAGTCCTATTATGTTAAACATACTGTCAATCTTATCTTCTAGCCATTTTTATCTGTTTTATTGCCCTTCAGAGGTGTTGAATCTACACAAGTTAGTTATGTCCAACCAATATGGCTTTTGGAAAATCTTAGTCTCTCCCTTTCCAACTTCTCTGAACTCTGTCAATTCAAAATTGACATGTTGAAGCCCTAACCATAACTGCTTTAAAATGTGACCTTATTTGGATATAGGGTCCTTACAGAATAATCAAGTTAAAATGAGGTCAATATAACTGGTATTCTTAAAAGAAAAAAAACTGTGAACACAGATATAAACAGAGTGAAGACATCTTGAGGACATGGAGAAAAAACAGACATATGTAAGTCGAAGAGAAAGGCATGAGGCAGATTCCCATAGGCCTCAGGAGAAACCAATCTTGATAAGCTCATTTCAAACCAGATTGCATTACATTTTACTGAACTAATACATTTGGAGAACAACCAAATTTGCTTATCTTTCAAGTTTCAGAAATCTTAATTTAATTTTTGTTTTAAATTTTCTTTTTTGTTTCCCCCTTCCCCTGCCCTCCCTTCAACCCCTCCATCCTCCCTATTTACAGAGACTTTGTTAGCTTTATTTCATTTTGTCATATTAATTCCTTTCCCTTCTTTCCTTTCCCCTATTCCTCCCACTTCCCCTTCCTCTTTCCCCCTTTTCTTCCTATTTCACATTATCTATAATACCTTTTAGTCCTTATTTACACTTTCAGTTTCTCACACTAGAGAAACTATTCGGTATTTACAATGTGTGTCCTATTTATTTCACATAAGAGTGTCACCTCAATGTGCATCCATTTAGCTATAAATGTCTCTAATTTCTCATTTCCTATGGCTGAATAGTACTCCATTTTATTTTTTTTTTAAATCACATTTTCTTTATCCACTCTCCAGTTGATGGGCATTTGGGTTGTTTCCAAGTTTTAGCTATTACAAACTGTGCTGCTATGAACATGGGTGCACATTCATCACTGTGGTATGATTCTTTTAATTCTCTGGGGTAGATACTCAGCAGAGGAATAGCTGGGTCAAATGAGACTTCCAGTCCTAGTTCTTTGAGGTATCTCCATACTGATTTCCACAGTGGTTGCACCAGTCCACACTTCCACCAACAGTGGAAAGGTGTTCCTCTTTCCCATGGACCTGCCAACATTTGTTATTGGTTGATTTCTTGATAGCAGCCATTCTTTCTGGGGTGAGGTGGAATTTCAGTATTGTTTTCATTTGCATCTCTCAAATGACCAACGATATTGAACACTTTTTCATATGTTTATTTGCCATTTCTATTTCGTTTTCTGAGAAATGTCTGTTCATTCCAGATGCCTAATTTTGGATTGGGTCTTTAAATTTGGGAGGTCTGATTTTTTTAAGTTCTTTATAGATTCGAGATAGTAGGCCTTTGTCAGAGGAAAAGCAGGTGAAGATTTTTTCCCACATTGTGCATTGTCTCTTCACCCTGCTGGTGGTTTCTCTTGCTGTGCAGAAGCTTTCTAGCAAAAAGAGATTCCACTTGTTGATTGTTTGTGCTAGTTCACAGGCAACTGAGTTTTTGTTCATAAAATCTTTTCCTACACCAATGTCTTCAAGAGTTCAACCTAGCCTCTGTTCCAGCCGATTCAGCGTTTCTGTTTTAATATTTAGGTCTTTAATCCTTTTCGATCTTAGTTGAGTGCATGATGAGAGATATAGGTCTAGTTTTAGTCTTTGGCAAGTTGAAACACAATTTCTCCGGCACCATTTATTAAAGAGGCTATCTTTCCTCCAGTGCGGGTGTTGGGCTCCTTTATCAAAGATGAGTTGGCTGAGTGTGTCTGTAGTTGTTTCTGCATCTTCTAATCTGTTCCACTGGTCCTCAGGTCTGTTTCTTTGTCAGTACTATGCTGCTTTTATCACAGCAGCTTTGTAGTATAGTTTCAAGTTGGGGGTAGTAATACCGCCTGCCATGTCTCTGTTACCTAGAATTGCTTTTGCTATTCTGGGTCTCTTTTTGATCCAAATGAATTTCCGGATTGTTTTCTCAAGGTCCATGAAGTATGCTGCTAGGATATCAATTGGGATTGCATTGAATCTATATAGACGTTTTGGAAGTATGGGCATTTTCCCTATGTTCCTTCCTACCCTGGAATAAGGGATGTCTTTCCATTTTCTGATATCATCTTCAATCTCTCTTTACAGAGTGCTATAGTTTTCAGAGAAGAGGTCTTTGATTTCTTTTGTCAGGTTGATTTCTAGTTATTTCAGTTTTTTGGATGCTATTGTGAAAGGAATTGTTTGCCTTATTTCTCTCTCATTGAGTC
The DNA here is from genome assembly GCF_053883595.1 of Heterocephalus glaber. Taxonomy (NCBI): domain Eukaryota; kingdom Metazoa; phylum Chordata; class Mammalia; order Rodentia; family Bathyergidae; genus Heterocephalus; species Heterocephalus glaber. Next base: position 16,543,339 of record NW_028258138.1, read on the forward strand.
TGTTGTTCATGTAGAGGAAAGCTATTGATTTTTGTGTGTTGACCTTGTAACCAGCTACTTGACTGAATTTGGTTATTAAGTCTAGAAGACTTTTGGTGGAGTTCTTGGGGTCTTCTATATAGAGTGTCATGTCATCTGTAAATAATGACAATTTGACTTCATCATTCCCTATCTTTATTCTTTTATTTCTTTCTCTTGTCTAATTGCTGTGGCTAATGTTTCCAAAACTATATTGAACAGGAGTAGTGATCATGGAGATCCTTGTCTTGCTCCTGATTTTAGTGTGAAGGATTTCCGTTTTTGACCATTTAGTATGATACTAGCTGTTCGTTTTTCATAGACGGCTTTTATCAAATTGAGGTAGAGACCATCTATTCCAATTTTGTGTTGGGTTTTTATCTTACATGAGTGTTGGATTTTGTCAAATACTTTTTCTGCATCTATGGAGATAATCATATGGTTTTTGTCCTTGGCTCTGTTGATACAGTGTATTACATTGATTACTTTGCTTATGTTGAACCATCTCTGCATCCCTGCCATGAATCTCACTTGGTCAGGGTATATGATCTTCTTGATGATATTCTGCATTCTATTTGCCAGTATCTTATTAAGGAATTTTGCATCTATGTTCATTAGTGAGATTGGCCTATAGTTCTCTTTTTCGGTTGGGTCTTTCTCTGCTTTAGGGATCAGGTGATACTTGCTTCCAGGAATGAATTTGGGAGTATTGCTTCCCTTTCTATTTCATTGAAAAGTTTAAACAGTGGTGGCAGTAGTTCTTCTTTAAGTATCTTGTAGAATTTAGCAGTGAAGGCATCAGGACCCGGGCTTTTCTTAGTTCCTAAGTTTTTAATTATGTTTTCAATTTCCTTGATTAATATTGGGTCGTTTAGAATTTTTAGGTCTTCTTCATTCAACTTTGGTAATTCATACATGTCTAGGAATCTGTCCATTTCTTCTGTGTTTTCCATCTTATTGGCATATAGGTTCTGGAAGTAGGTGTTGATGTTCCTCTGGATTTCTGCTGGGGCTGTTGTAATTTCACCCTTTTCATTTCTAATTGCATGGATTTGGGCCTTTTCTTTCCTTTTTCTGACAAGGTTAGCTAGAGGTTTGTCAATTTTGTTGATTCTTTTGAAGAACCAACTCTTGGCTTCATTGATTTTTTGTATTGTTCTCTTAGTCTCCATTGCATTGATTTCAGGCCTGACCTTTTTAATTTCCTCCTTTAGATAGTTGATCTATCTATTTGTGACAATGGGGTATTGAGGTCCCCCACTACTATTGTATTAGTGCTTATATGATTTTTCATCTCTGTTAGTATTTGTTTTATATAGTTAGGTGCACTAGTGTTTGGTGCATAGATATTTATAATTGTCATCTCTTCCCCTTGCATTGTTCCCTTTACAAGGATGTAGTGTTCTTCTTTGTCTCTCTTAAATAGTGTGGGTTTGAAATCCACTTGGTCTGCAAAAAGGATAGCTACTCCTGCTTTTGGGGGGTTCCTGCCATATGGAGTATTATTTTCTACCCTTTAACTTTCAGTCTCTGAGTTTCTTTTTGAATTAAGTGTGTTTCTTGTATGCAACACATTGTTGAATCTTGCTTCTTGACCTATTCTGCCAGTCTATTTCTTTTGACTGGTGAGTTGAGACCATTAGCATTGATGGTTATAACTGATATGTATTGAGTTAACATTGTCATGACTTTTTCTTTTTGTTGGATTCTCCTCCTTAGCTTTTAGTTTCTTGTTGTGCCCAGTGAATTCAATCTGCTGTACTTCCTGGGATTGTGATCCTCATTGTCTTTTCCTAGGATTTTGTCCAAAATTTTTTGGAGTGCTGGTTTGGTATTCATGAAGTTCCTAAGGTGCTCTTTGTCATGAAAGTATCTTATTTCTCCATCCATTTTGAAAGATAATTTTGCAGGGTACATCAATCTGGGTTGGAGGTTGTTTTCCTTTAGGGCTTGGACTACATCACTCCAAGTTCTTCTTGCCTTGAGGGTTTGTGTTGAGAAGTCTGCTGTGATTCTGATGGGCTTTCCTTTGTATGTGATTTGTTTCTTTTCTCTGACTGCTTGGAGAAGTTTGTTCTTCTGTTGTGTTTCTGGAATCATAACAATTATAAGCTTATGTGTATATTTTTTTTGATCAAGGCTAGTTGGAGTCCTATATGCCTCACTTATCTGTATGTCAAGTTCTTTTCCCCTGCTTGGAAAGTTTCCTGCCATCACTTCTGTGAAGAGGTTTTTTTGCCATCTGCACTCTCTCCTGTTTCTTCATTGATTTCAATCAGTCTTATATTATTCTTCTTTTCATTGTCTAGCAGCTGCTGCATTGATTTCTCATGGTCCATTATAATTTTAAAGCAATTTTTCTTTTCCTTGTCCCAAATTGCAATCTTATCTTCTATATCTGAAATTCTGTCTTCACATTGGCTCATTCTGCTGCACAGAATTTCAATGGAGTTTTTAATCTCCTGGAAATCTGTTTGCATCTGTTTTATGGATTCCATTTATTTCCTATGTTGTAATTCCATGATGTTCTTCAGCTCCTCTATTTTTTTATCTGTGTCCTCTCTAGATTTATTAATCATGTCTTGCACTATGGGCAAAATCTCTGCTTTTATCTGAGAAATTATTTCTGATTTCATTTTTTCCAGATCCTTTTTTCTTGCCAGTTCAGGGAGTCTAGGTGGTTGAGTATCACAGTGTTCTATCTCATTTTCCTTTGTGGTTGCTATAGGTGATCTGAAAGTCTGGTTCTGAGGCTTGTTTACATGTCTTCTCATTTCAACAGGGGTGGGGGGGGGGTTGCTGGTGGTGGCTGCTTGGCTTACCTCCTCTGTGCTGGGAGCTGTGGCACACCTATCGCGAAGCCTCCTCTGCTCTGGGAGCTGTAGCATGCCTACCCAGAAGCCTCTTCTGTTCCAAGTCTCAGATCTTTTTAATGCACTTCATGATCACAAAATCTACAGCTCCAAATAATATAATGGACCCTGTTGCTCTTCAGATATGATACACACCCTTCTATATTATACAGCAAACACTCTGTCCTCTGCCCACCACCTACATATTCAGACTTCTTATGGACCATACTCCATTCTTTTTGACAACTAAATCCTACAAACATTTAGCCACTGTAATTTTAATGCACAAATGTTCATTATTTCTGTGCTATCAAGTTTGTGTGCGTATTATTTCTCTACTATATGTCCTAGTTATTTTCTTGCTGCTGAGACAAAATACTGGACACCCAAAGTTAAAGAATGAAAAGTTTATTTTAGCTCACAGTTTCTAGAGGTTTTATTCCATCTTTGATTGGCTCCAAGGTAAGGTGGCATGGCACATGGGCATGGCAGAGGAGAAAGAGTCTATGGCAGAGCAGTCAAGAGGTGGGAAGCAGGAAGCCTGCCTACCTTCTGTCCTTTCATATTCCATCCAGGCTACAAATCCATTGATTGGTGCCACCCACACCTAGAGTGAGGCTTCTCTGTTCAGTAAATCCTTTCAGCCACGTCCAGAACTATACTAATCCAATTAGGGAACTAATCCATTTATCATGCCCCTTAATCTAATATCACATACTCATGATCCAGCCATTTCCTAAAAGCCACACCTATGAGCATATGAGGCTTTGAGGGACATCTAGATATAAACAATAACACTACGAATCATTTCTACCCCTTTTCTCAATCATATTGCTCTTTTGTCTGAAAAATACTTAATAATCATATTATCTCAGCTACTATGACTTTTTCTTGGATTTCTCCTATGACTTATGACTGATTGTATATTAATAATTTCCATAGTACAGAAGATTTAACCTTATAGTAGAATTATTTACCTGAATTTGTCCCTCAAAGAATGAAACATCCTTTGTAGGGAAGGATGTGTTTTTCTTTGTCATCATATCTCTACAATTTAGCACAAAGCAAGGCTAGCAGTGCATAGTGGATGTTCAAGACTCAGGCAGATATACCTTTGTGGATCCTTAACAGACATTTCCAGGTCTTTCTAAATGAATTTACTATAATTTAAACAGTATTACATTTACAAATTTTGGTATTAGTCAAAACTTTGTACACCATTCACTTTCTGTGTGCCACTGTTGGCAAAATATTTTGTTTTACGCCTAACTCCACTTGGCTCAGATTTATGAAAAAAGTTATGTGCTCTACTTTTTATGTTTACTGCAGTTTTAGTACAGTTTTAGTATATTGTAAGCTTTCAAAATACCCATTAATAAGGAAAAATAATCCTTATGTAAAAAAGTAAAATTACGTGTTGATGACAAGGTTGAAATCTCCCTTCAGTAAAGACTGTTTTAGACTCACTTTAATAAAACTTAAAAATGCACATCCAAAAGATCAAACTAATCTACAACTTACTTACCTGCCTATGCAATAAAACTGTAGACTACTCTTTAAAGAAAACAATCCTGACACTTAATGCCTAATATCCAATCAATCAAAGAATACTTAACGATCCAAAAAAAGGAAAACATTACTCCTAATTAGGAGAAAGTAAGTCAGTTGAAACAAACATACAGATTCCTGTAATAACCATGTGTATCTGATACTGTGAATTGCTGGGGCCTTTCTGACTCTAAAGCTTTTGCTTCCAGGGTTAGGCTATTCCTAGAGATAATAAAGAACTATTCTTCCAGCATGTTATGCAATTTATCAATCAAAGCCAACACTTCCTTTATCCATAGCTTTCACTCAAGACCACATTTCCTCTGCCTTAATAGTTCCAAAGCCAGTTTAGAGACTCTGCCAAGTTATCTGGCTTTGAATACAATTCTTCCTACTTTTTTTTGGTCAAGTCCCCTACCATTATTGAGAAATAAAAATTGTACACAGTATATTTATTATGAAAAATGTGATGTTCTAAAATATATTGTAAAATGATTATTACAATCAAACTAATAACATCCATCACTTCACATAGTTAAGTTTTTTGATGACTACATTTAATATACATTCTCAGCAGATTTCAAGTTTACAATACAGTATGAGTAATATTAAGCTCATTAGCTCTCCAGAATTTATTCATCCTGCTTAACTGAAATTGTGTACCTTTAATCGACATTCCCTCTTACTTAATCCTCAGCCAGTAACAATGACCATTCTAGTCTCTGCTCCTATGAGTTCAATATTTTTAGATTTCACGTGTAAGTAAGATCATGAAGTAGTTCCCTCTCTAATGTCTTGTTTCACTTGATGTATTGTCCTCCAGTTTCATTGGGTCATAAATGATAATTTCCCTCTTGTTTTAAGGCTAATATTTGGTGGTAGATAGATGAATAGATTAGAGACAGATGATAGACAGATAGATAGATAAATTTTTTATCCATTCACTCATTAGCAGACAATTAGGATGCACAGACAGCATGGTTATAATGAATAATGAGGAAATAAATATGGAAATGTAGTCATCTCTTCATAATATTGATTTTATTTTCTTTGAAAACATACCCAGAGTCAATACTGTTGGATGACATAGCAGTTATATTTTTAGTTTTTTGAGGAACTACCATACTGTTTAGCATAAGAACTATGAATTTAAATTCCCACCAACACCATACCATGGTTCCCTTTCCTGCACACCACAGCCAACACTGGGTGTATCTTTTCTTTTTGATAAAAACTTTTCCAACAGATGTGAGGTGTTATCTCACAGAGGCTTTAATTTCCACAGCATTTTTAGTAAATCCGTTGGCATCTTATATGTATTATAAATGTCTATTCAGGATTTCTGTACATTTTTAAATCATATTACTTGTTTCTTGGCTATTGCATTTTTGAATTATTTATTTATTTTGGATATTGATATCATATCAGATTATGGCTTGCAAATATTTTCTCTCATTCCATGCATTTCCTTTCTCTTCATTACTTTCTTAGCTATGAAGAAACTTTTGAGTTTGAGGAAATCCCATTTGTTTATTTTTGTTTTTGTTGTCTGTACTTTGAGAGTCATATCCAAAAATTCATTGCCTATGTCCATGTCAAAATATTTTTCCTTGCTTTTTTATAGTTGTCTTACAGTTTCTGGTGTGACTTTTAAGTCCTTAACCCATTTTGAGTCAATTTTTGGGTGATACAAGACAGAGTTCCAATTTCATCCTTCTGCATGTAAAAATTCAATTTTCCAATAATATTGAAGAGACTAGTTGTTCCTCATTGTACATTCTTTATGCTTTTGTAAATTATTGTAAATGTATGGATTTACTTCAGGCTTTCTATTCTGTTCCATGGGACTACCTTGTGTTCTTATGCCAGTACTATCCTGGGTGCCATAGGACTTCATTCTGGAAGTTCTAGTCAGAGCAAATAGGCAAAAAAAATAAATAAAAAGCTTCCAACTTGGATAAGAACTTGCTTTTCTTTGCACATGACAAGATCTAGATAAACCTGAATATATGAATTCAATAAAATTATAGGGTATGCACAACATAAAAAGCAGCAGTATTCTACCACAATGAACAATCTGAAAAAAATTTTAAGAGAACAGTAAAATTTTTAGTAGTGTCAAGAAAAAATAAATAAATAATTTTACTAAGGGAAAAATCTGTACACTCTGTACTGTATCTTCTATGTCTAATTTACTTAGTTTTTTCCTTGAAATAAAAAGTATTGTATATTGCCAAATTATTTTTCTACATCTATTGAGATCTATGTAAGATTTTAATCTTCAGTTTTATGTGATGTAATATAATTACTGATTTGCATGTGCTAGACCATCTTTGATTCCCAGGATAAACCTGACTTGATCATGGTATATAATCTTTTTAATATTCTGTTAAACTCTGATTGATAGAATTGTTCAGAATTCTTGTAATGCTTAGCAGAGATAGTTGCTTTTAATTTTTTTCTTTCGGAGATTTTGTCTTGCTTTTGTATCAGAGTAATGCTGAGTTTATTGTATGGATTTGGAAGTGTTCTCACCTCTGTAATTTTTGGAAGAGTTTGAGGAAAAACTGTCATTAATTCTTATCTAAATACTTGGTAGAAATCACTAATGAAACAACAAAGTTCAGGCTTTTCTTTTGGAGAAGGAATTTTGATTTCCAATCCAGTCTCCTGACTTCTTTTTTGTCTCCTTGGGTTTTCTAGTTTTTCATGATTTAGTCTTGGTAAGTTGCATATTTATAGAAATTGATTCTTTTCTTCTAAATGATGCATTTTATGTATGCAAGTATTCACAGTAGTCTCATATATTTTTCATTTTGTTTTAATTTCTCCTTTTAAATTTTTATTTGAGTCTTCATTCTTTATCTTAGTATACCTAAAGGTTAACCAATTTTATTATTTAAAAAATGGACTGTCATTTATTTTTATATTGCTTTTTTAGTCTCTATTTCACTTATTTTATCTGATCCATGTTGTTTCCTTCTCCCTGCTAACATTGGGCTTAGTTTTTTCTTCTCTTTCTAGTTGCTTGACGTATTAAGTGTTTGTTTCAGGTTTTTCTATTTTTCTCAATACAAATGTTATGAAATCACACCTCTTAGAACTGTTTTTGTTGTATCCCATATATTTTGGTGCATTGTTTTTACATTTTTTTACTCTTGGGATTTTCCCCATTTGATTGCTTCTTTAACCTACTTGTTCATTGAATTCCACATACTTGTCAATTTTTAACATTTTCTTCCTTATAATGGTTCTCAGTTTCATGCCACTCTGGTCAGAAAATATAATTGATAAAATTTCAGCCATCATAAATTTGTTTAAGTTTGGTCCATTGCCTGAATTTGATCTATCCCAGAGGCTATTCCATGTGTACTTGAAAAGAACATACATTCTGTTACTATGGGATGGAATGTTCTGTATATATTTGTGATGGCTGTTTGGTTTGAGAATTGTTCAAGTTCATTGTTTCCTGGTGTGTGTGTGTGTGTTTGTGTGTGTGTGTGTGTGTTTAGATAATCTATCCAGTGTTGAATGTGGAGAATTTAAATCCTCTGCTATTATACACTGCTATTTCTTTCAGTTCTGCTAATGTCTGTTTTGCATACTTAAATGTTCTGGTGTTCAATGCATACATATTTAGGTTAGGCTTGCAGGAGGCATAATACTTGGGATCTTAGGGGTTATCATGGTGCTGAGAAAAGCTTGAAACCAGTGACTGGCCACATGGGGCTGAATATGGTGCTGAGGTCTTCATCAAAGTGAGGTGTTCATTAGACTCCTTCATCCACATAGATGTTATTTCTGTGCTGCTGGGCTTGGTGAACAGTGATATACTCGATATGAAACAGTTCTTACCCTCTTCAATGACTTTTTTATTACTTCTCTGCTCTATACGGGTGCTGTCATCTCTCATCTAGATCCCTTATTTCCCATGAAAGCAATTCCATGTGTAAGTAGCTGATCAAATTGATATTTCTGCAAAAGGATGCATAATAGCCCTATTATATCATCTTGTTGATATCATTCCTGTAAAAGTCTCTCAATCCTTTAATGAACAATTTTCTCAGACTTGTCATCTATCCACCTAAGCCTTCACAGCCTTACAGCCAGTGCATCTATAAAGTCAGTCGTCAAAATGACTGGATGCCCATAATGGAAACCTTTAATGCACCTAGTGCTCTCTGACTTGTCCTTGGGGCCAAGTGCAGCCAAATATGTGGGCATAGTAGACAATTCCTGGCCTGAGGAATGAGGAAGTAAATAACCTCTTCAGCAAGGGATGATAGAAGCAAATGTTTAAGTGCAAGAGTGAATAGAAAGGAAAAGCAAATTTGCATAGATGGAGATGCTAAGTTAAAAAAAAAAATTAAGAGAGAAGAAATTTGTACAGATTTCCAAACAATGTGAGAAAGGTCAATAAATAACAATTCAGCAGAATCACTAAAAAAGGGATGTTTGATCAAGATAGCAGAAGTGATACACAAAATATTTTTGTGGCTGGATTTTCTTTCCTAATTGGATTTTCTTTCATAAAAGGGCAATTGGTGTGTGATCTAAACTGACATTGTTATAGAATACCCACACTATATACAACAAAAGAGTAAGTTGCCTTGAATTTTCTATAAAAGCATTATATTTTGTTCTTTTTAATGCAGATTTCATTTTTTTCATTTATTAATAGGTCTATTATCAGCTCAACAAATGAGTCTTCAGAAAAAGACTCCCCATTTCCCTGCATGTAACAGTTAAAAAATGCCTGAAACCTGCTGTGATTATTAAAGTAATAAATAAATAATTTGCATGCAGTGTTTTCTTACTGTCCTTTTTTATCAGTATATGTGTGTGTGTGTGTGTGTGTGTGTGTGTGTGTGTGTGTGCGTGCGCTATTGGAAGGAATCTAAATCCTCTGGAAAGAAATTTCAGGAGGTTCTCATCCTTTTTTCATAATTTTACTCATAAGTGAACTACCTAGACAAAGTCAACAAGATAAGGTGATTGACCCTATAAAGCAGAAACCTCTTAAAAAGAAAACCAGTAGTCTGCTCAAATCTGAATACTGCTTGAAGTAAGCAGTAAAAAATTAAAAGTTTTGAAGAATGAACTCTGAACTTCAAAGAAGCAGATTTAAAAGTCTAACTTGTTTACGATTACAAGGAAAGTGATTACAAGTGATTACAAGGAAAAAGAACAGGGGAACACTTACTTAACACTCCTTTGATTTCCATGAAACACACATTAATTTGCTCATAAAATACTCCACGTCTTACTCTAAAAATGTAATTTTCAAAATAACATTGAAAATAATTGAGTCTGAGTCCTCCTGAAAGTCATATGATGTTTGTAACCAAAAATAAGAATTATAGCTGTTTTCTAAGCATAATTATGAAATTGCACAATCTAATCTTATGCAATTTTCCATCATCTGTTCTATCATTTCCCCCAAATCCACAGGTATTGCAAGGCGCATTGTTTTTTCTTTTCTGTAATTCTGGCTTGAAATCACAGTAGGTCTTTCCAGTTATGCTAGCAACAGAGAAAAAACAGTGTAACTCTAAAATTCTAATACAAGGCATGTATCCTCTAATGTTTAACTTGAAGCGTTCGATAAAATTAAATACTGTTGTAGATGACATCACTTATTCAGACTGACAGAGTTCTAGTAAGCAAAAATGTGGAAACATGTCAATTTATTTCTATAGTAAATTATCCTCATTATTATCGCCATTACAATCATACTGAGGAAGACATTTAGAAAACAGGCTTCTTCAACTTTCTTTATGCATGAAAGATAGAAGAGGAAAGATGGAAATTTCAAGTCTTTTGTTGCCATAAATGATTTCCCAATGATTGAAACTCCTCGAGTTTGTAAAATTCATTTCTAATGATTTATTACCTATTGTTAAAAAAGGTCATTTACTGATAGCAAATTATAAACAGTATTTAAAAACTAGATTTAATTTTCGAAAAGTACTGCGTAAAGCTGCATATATTCTAGCCACTTATTTCAAACCCAGTTGAATACTGAAACCTCACAGAAGGGAACTTTTCATTATTCCTATCCCTAGAGTCTATCCTAGAGATTCTGTTTAAGTAGGTTTGGGGTAAAGTTTTCTCCAGGTAATTCTACTGAAACGGTACCACGTGAAACCTTGGAAATGAAGTTCTCAGGCACCTTGCCAGACAGACTAAGTATCAGAAAATACAACAAACACAACAAAATCTCATGTACTGGGGTTCAGAAAATTACAGTTAAACAAGACTTCAAGGTGATCCTTTCCCACATTAATGTTGAATAGTACTCCCCTACACTATCCCATAGAGCTACTTAAACTTCAAAAGATAAAATAAAAACAGAAAAAGAAAACATCAAAATAAACCACTTTTCTCATTTTAAGTTCAACTAACCCTGCCCTTAAACTCACTTATTTTATATGGCTTATGAAAATACTGGTATTTTAAGCAGCTTTGGAGGAATTTGGTGTGAAAAGAAAAATATTTAAGAACTGATGTTTGTTGAATAGATTCCAATGATGGTCAAGTTAATAACAATTTGTTTTCTTTCTTTATTATGTGAGCTACTTAAAGTCCTCACTTTAAAATATGGGCATGGTTTTCATGAATGCTTACCCCATAGCAACACTTCCATTTGTGCCTATTGTCAATGGTTTTCTTGAGTGAAGACAAAATAAGCAGTTGTGACAAAGACCATATGGTCCAAGAGACAAATATATCTATTTTGCCTTTTAGAGAAAAACTTTGCTGATCCTACCAAATCTAATGTACTCAAGAAAAAACTTTCTAATTACATTTTCTTATTTTTCCCCCAGGAGAAAAACAAAAATACATTGCTAGCCTGGAGTAAATTGGTACAAGATTTGGATTCCAGGAGAATGAGATTAAATTGCCAATGTCAGATTTTAGCTATTTATAACAAGCCTCTGTTGCCTTCTCTCTGCTATTTTAATTACATGACTAATTTGGCCCCTGGTGCTTGGCAATCAGAGCCTGTTTGATCATAAAGGACTGATGTTTTAGTAAGGGTTGACAAACATCGTCCTCTGAGGTAACTATACCACATATTCAAAACTAAGTTTCCAGAATCATCAAATTGTGTTTATCTCAGTATTAAGGAATACACTGAACTTACAGAGAAACACAATAGATTTGATAGATTACAGGTTTCACATTCTCCAATCACCTGAGAAATACATCAGCTATTTTTTTCAAAAAGTATCACACACACATGCACTCAAAAATAAAAAAGAATGAGAGAAGATAAACAAAAACTACATTTGAGGAGCTAGAAAGCTTATGAACAAAGATATCTGAAGTAGCACACAGTAGAAAGTAGACATCTAATCCTGCAATGTCCTTCAGTAAACCAAACTCCAGAAAACTTTAGAAATTGAAGTACCAGGCATGTGGGGTTGCTGGTGATATTGTAATCAGGTACAATATTGTTTGAATCTTCCTATCATTTTAGGAACATGTTGCGTATTACTCATTTGACATATATGATTTATCAAAGTCTTCTTTTACTGTATTAACCGTTATTTGTAAAATTATAGAAGATTCATTTAACTATATTTATAGCATTCATTTCTAGGCCTACTCCTTTATAAGTTTTACTGATCATGAAATAAGTATTTCTAACACCAAACAAGAAAAAATCATACTTAAAATTTGGCACCTATTCTACACAGTATGGTCATTCAAACCCAGTAAATATCTTTGAAAGCCCTCAATTCTAATTCACTGCAAAATGACACATGTAGCAAATTATCTAATTTTACAAAGGGAGAGGTATTCATCTGGAAGAGGCTGCCAAAAAAAATTCTAGCTGAGAGGTAATGCTGACAAAATGTACTTTTAGATTGTGAACTTTTATCTGTTCCTATCCTCTGAACTAAAGTTGCCTGTTTATTCTGGGCTGTTTGGTGACACATAAAATATGATCAGTTAATTTTAGAAATATCTTGATTTACTCCATTTTATTTTCTTTGTGTCTGGTCTGCCTCATTTCAATGATTCAATGACTTCTAATCATTATACTCAATATTTAATTGTTTAAATGTTAAAGAAATTGTATCTTATTTTATTTCTCACGGTAGAAAAAGGTTGGAAATATGTGCTTTAGAAAGAGTCTCTGGTATTCTCCAAATTAGTGACCATACAAGCCTATGAATTATAAAATCAAAGGAAAATAATCTTGTTGTTCATATAACTTCATATTTCCTACTCAGATCATAGGGCAATATCATAAATTTCTCATTGATTGCATGTAAAATACGTGGCTAGAAAAATTACAAAAGTTTTCAGAGTTCACAATCTTCTCTTGAAATTATAGCCAAGGTTTTGTGTCATTTAAAAGAATTTTAAGATAGCATTTTATATTTGTGTGTAAATTTGAAAAAAAATTTGATTAAATGAGTAAAAATCCAGATAAAATGTAATATGAATGTATTGAACTGAGAATGGACCATATAGATATATTAGAGACAGAAAGAATGTACATTGGAGCTGTTAGAATTAACATGGGGAATAGAATTTTTTAATGGACAAGAAGTCTAGGCTTCTAGAGGGATACCTTATTGAAATATACATTCACAATCTTGAAATATCCATATCAAGTGAGCAATATTTTAATTGGAAAAATATCAGATGCAGTGATGAATAAAATACAAGATTCCACTGGCTTAATGTAACAGAAAATGATTACTTTTTCACAACGTATAAGAATACACCTGTTCCTGGGGTTGCAAACATTGCTCTATCCTCTCATTAGGGAGCCAGTTCATTTCTGTCCTCCATTTTTAATTGTTGGCTTTCCTGGTTGTCATAATAATGGTAGAGGAAAGAAAATGTGGAGACAGCACACTTTCGTGTAAGTGACCCTTTGCTTACACTACTTGGATTCAATTGGTTAAAAACCAGTCACATGACCCCATCAAAATGCAAAGGAGCCTGGGAAATAAAAATCCCTAGATAAGGAGCTGCTTTCTTCCATGGATCACAAACTACAGTATTGGGTAAAATCTGGTCTGCTGCCTAAATGCTAGAAATGTGTTACTTTAAATGGTTGCTATTAAAGTCCATTCATAATGTCCACTATTTTGCCTCTTATCTTCCAATTTTAGATATTTACTCTTTGGAACTTGGCAAAAAATGGCTCAGTCTTGCTTAGACTATAGGAAAAACTTACTTGAGAGACAGATTATTGCACTGTTTAGGTTTCTAGCCTCTAGATGTCCATATGTGGACTCCTTCCCACAGAGGGAAACCTTATACATTTTTCTGAGGGAAGTGCTCTACCTATCATCAAGTTATGGTATCTAACTCAGAGTCTAGATCTCTATCCTTCAATCCAGATACCCACCCTACTTACACTCATGTTTACATAGCCAACACAAAAAGATAGATCAGAGATAATCAATCAGTATCAATAACATGAAAAATTGGAGACGAGAAAAATACACACAGAAATCATGGAGAAGCACCAAGAAATAAGTCACTAGTAGGTCTGTGAGTATTTAACTGGACCCTTATTCTGCTTCTAGGGGAAACACCCTGATTCATTCTTCTTGGTAGCTCTTAATTGTGCCCTCTGGAAAGCTCTTCCCTAAATACTCTCCATGGCCACACGTGAAGTCGGTATTAAGAAGTCATGTCCTTCTCATGAATTTGTCAGATTTCCAAGCTCACATCCTTCTCTTGCTATTAAGGGTCCCAGTAATATTTAAAGACTCCAACACAAAAGATATCTTTGTTTGGGCTTATGGATTCTTCATCAGATAGTTCCACTCAAAAGACTGAAAACCTCTGACTTGGAAATACCGGAAAAAACACGGGAAACCTAGTTAAAATTGAATTTCAGATAAGGAAAAAATGTTTGAGTATAAGAAAATCCCAAGGGTATGTTATCATTTTGTAACAACTATAGAGAAATGAGTGTAAGCAGGGTAATAACTTGTGTTTTATTATGATTAAATTATTTATACTAAAATATTGTTTAAGTGTATATGTGTCCCTTGGGACATGCTTACACTATAACAATTTTTTTTGTCTTAAATTCAAATTTAACTGGATGTCCCGTATTTTTATTTTCTGAATCTGGCAACCCTGAACTGAACTATTTGTATTCATGTTTCAATAATCATACTCCAAATTTTTTCTAGGCATTATTTACAAGCCTGATTTTTTTCTTGGTTTCTTAGTAAGTCCTCCCTTTCAATTCGGTGTGGCTATATCACTGCTGTACCAATGAGATGAATAAGAAGATCCACATTCAGAACGATCTCTGATACAGTGATGAGTCTCAAAAAGCCTTTAAGAACAAAAGCTTTGTAGACTTTTCTCCCCCCTATTTTGTCAGTGGAAGTTTTTCTTACCCCAAGAGGCCCCAAATTCCGACACAGTTTTATTCTCATTTGTGTATGCTCTCAATCACACCAATTATTGCCTGAGCTCATCTCTTTCCTTGTAATAACTTGCTAAACTCAGCAAATGACAACCAACATAAGCTATTAATATCTGGTTTTTTCCACCTCTTCCTTTTACAGGATTAGTAAACAAGTATTCCAACACGTTCCAGGCAATTTTACCAAATGTTTTGCCCCTAAAATCATGGTTTTTTCTGTGGCCTTTTTCCTCTCTGACTGTTGCCTGACTGCTAAGCCAACACCATGTATTTTAGGCTTTTATTTTAGGACCGCATCGTGCATGTAACAATTTCTATACAATATAGGGTAATGGCAGTTGACCCGTAAATGAACTCTATGTTGTCAGTGGTTTAACACAGAAGTTTTTTGTTAAGTTGCAGTCTCATGAAGACGCCTCATCAAGAAGTGTGCCTCTTCTCTATTCTCTCATTCGAGGGCTCAGGCTGATAGAGACTCCACGTTCTTCAGAACAGAGCTGCCCTGGGCATTAACATCCAGAAGAAGGGAGGGGCAGATAAAGAGAAAACAAATGTGATTCTTCTACCTCTGGCCAAGAAGAGGTGCCCAACAGTCATTCCCTGTCATAATCAGCTCTGGTTTGAAAATGTTCCCCAAAATATGATATTTGGAGAACTTAACTCCCAAACTCATACGATAATGGTATCTGGACATGAGGATCATAGAGGCATTTAGGGTTAGATGAGGTCATGGAGCTGGAATGCCTGTGTTGGCAATAGTGGCTTTGTAAGAGGAAGAAACCCAAGGTGACACACTGGCTCCATCTCATGGTGTGACTCCCTCTGCCACCTTGTGATGCAGTAAGAGCCTCTCCAGAAGCCAGCAGGATGCTTGTGGACTTGCCAGCCTCCAGAACTAGGAATCAAATCAGTTTCTCTTTTTTATAGTTACCCATTCTCAGGTATTTTATTATGGTAACAGAAAACAAACTACAGTAATAGAACCTCTGATTAAAAGCATCAAAAGTTCTGCCCAGATACAAAAGGGCTGGATGGAATCCATAGACCCTGATAAGGAAGATATGGGAGGGGTATTTCTAATGGGTATCTTCTGGTCCTGTGAGAAAAGAATATATATATTCTTTTTAAAATTAATTTTATTGGTACATTTTAGGTATACAATATAATGAGATTTATCATTGGAAATTTGCACCTTTACGTAATCTCTCTTGGCTCTTATTTTTTCCCCATTCCCCTTCCCTCCCTTCAACTCCTCCACCCCTCCCTATTTACAAAGACTTTGTTTCCATTTTTTCATTTTATATATATTCTTGACTTAGTACAATTGTCTTACATGTTTTATATGTTCTTTATCCTATTAGTTGGTTTTTAATACGTGCATATGATACGCAGATTATATTTATATTATATTTTTATTATATAAATATACAGATTATATTTGTATTATATTATATATACAGATATATATCTCTTATATGAGAATCCAAAGATACAAATAATTTAAAAAGCAAAATAAGAGATAGAGAATAGGAAATAGGGAAGTAGATCTTTTGTAAATGGGAAGAGGACCAAGTAATGGAGGGAGTGGGGAGGAGAGAGAGGGGAAGGGAAGCAAAACAAATTAAGAAGTGTGATGTGCATGTACCAACTCCCCAAAAGGAAGTTAATCATGCTGTATGGAAAGCATGTATTAATAAAAATAAAATCTGTAAATAAAATCTACATATATGACAATTAACTTTATAAGGTCTTATAAATAAATGAATCTGAGGCTGGAAAAATGAAAGAGGGTAAAGAGAGAGGGGAAAAAATTGAAATGTGTTATGTATGTACAAGTACCAATTCCCTACGGTGAATGTAATCATTATGTACTGCAAACATGTATAAATAAAAGTCAAATATCTGCCTTAAAAAAGAGTAAATACATCCTGTTCTACCTCCACAATAACAAAGGCATTTATAGAACAGCTGATGCTTACAAAGTACTACAATGAGTGTTAGTAAAAATCAAAGAAAATGTGACATTTATACACAATAGAGTGCTATTCTGCCGTAAAGAAGGATACATTTGAATCATTTGTAGGAAACTAGATGCACCTTAAAGCCATATGATTAAATGAAATAAACCAGACACTTAAGCTTAAATATCATATTGTTTCTCTTATATGAGAATCCAAAGATATAAATAATTTAAGGAGCATAATAAGAGATAGAGAATAGGAAATAGGCAGTTAGATCTTTTGTAAATGGGAAGAGGACCAGGAGATGGAGGGAGGGGAAGGGAAAGAGAGAGGAAGGGAAGTAAAGCAAATTAAGATGTGTGATGTGCATGTACCGACTCCCCAACAGGAATGTAATAATGATGCATGGAAAACATGTATTAATAAAAATAAATAAAAGAAATCAAAGAAATAAAAGCCATGGCTTGTTCTGTTCTGATTTAGATCTAAAATATCCCCACCTGTGTTCCCAGAGGTGGGGCTTTTGGAAAGTGATTGCGTCACAGAGGCACTGAGTTCATCAGTGGGTTCATCCATTTATGGGTTCCTTGTGGAATGAGCTGTGAGCAGGTTGGGATTGCACTAGGGCCATGATCTGGAAGGGCGTGTCCCTCTCCTCGGCTCCTTCTTATCTCTCTGCTTCTTGGCTGCTACAAATTGATCTGTTTCCCTCCACCATCCCCTTCTGCTATGATTTTTGTGTCTTGGAGCCATCTGACCATGAACTGAAATCTCTGAAACTGTGAGCCAAAATAAACCCTCCTCCTTTAGCTTGCGGTTGCCAGGTATTTTACCCCGATGACAGATAGGTGAGTAATATAGTGCAACATGAGTTGTGCGTTGTATCAGTTTCCTGAGGCTGCCGTAAAAAATACCACAGACTAGGTGAACAAACAACAGAAAGATATTTTCTTACAGCTCTGGAGACTAGACCTCCAAACAAGTTGTTGGCAGGGTTGATTTCTTTTGAGGCCAGAAGGGAAGACTTTGTTGCTGGCGACTTGCCTTATCTTGTAGATAGTCACCCTCTCTCGCATCTCTTCACGTGGTGTCCCCTCTGGTTGTGGCTGAGTCCTAAATTCCTCCTCCTATAAGTGCATCAGTCCTACTGAGTTAGGGCCAACTCAAGCCATCACTGTACTTCCATCTCCTCTGCAAAGCTCTATCTCCAAATACAGCAGGGCAGGGTTTCAACATATAATTGAATGGGGGGCATAAATGAATCCCTAATACATGTTTAGAAAATATACTTTCTTTGTTTAAAATCCTTTTCCTCCATGAAATGATTTACATGAATTACCTCTCCTGTTTGACATTTAAAATTATTATTTTCTGATTTTAAAAATCCTACTGATCAATTTTTATCATTATTGTTGTTAATAAAAATTTCTTAGGAAAAGAAAAACCATTTTAGACCAGAATGATTATGGTATAAACAACTTGGAAAAACAGAATTGAACATGATTGTTTGTATACCCTTAGGAAAAATGTTATTCTCTATATTTTTAGGATTAAAAAACCTCACTAATATAATATAAATATGTAAAACATTCTGTAAGGAAACCAACTTCAACTTGTCCACATGGAAAAAAATACAATTAAGTAATACATTAAAGTCACTTTGTTTAACAAGATTGATTCTCTTTTAATTTGCATTACATGTAAAAAGTAAACCTTTTAAAAGTTTTTTTGAGTGGAATCTCTCTCATGTTAAACAATTCAGATGTTGAAGAACCCGAGAGGCTCCAGATTTTGTAACTTTCTCTGAGCTCTTGGGTTACACGATATGTACAAATATAGTCATTATAATAACATGATGAAATCACATTTTAAAATTCAAATGGGATTATAAAGTCTATATAACCCATATGTAAATAATTTGAAAGCAGAGAAATTAGAATTGTTTCTTTCAAAAATAATGTAACTTAACTGCAGTTAATACTTAAGTCTTTCAGGAGGGGGATAAAAAGTGTATATGTCAAATGGGAAGAAACATCTAGGGAAAAAATTCTCTCTCTCTCTCTCTCTCTCTCTCTCTCTCTCTCTCTCTTTCCCCCTCTCCCTCTCTCTCTCCTCTGTCTTGCATAGCTGGACTCTGATTGTCCCACAGTAGTTAGGACCCTCATTTTAAGTTATTTTACCAGTTATGTTAATGAGCCTGTCCACTTCCCATCTGTTTTCATTTTACGTCCCTGGTCGTATTTGTCCACATTTTGGACATGACCCTTATATGCAGGTGATAAATCTGTAGCCATAAAATAGTTTCCCTGTGGCTGAAGTAATTGTGCCTACATAGGGAAGAAACTTACAATTTTGGTCCACGTAAAATAATCTCCATTGGGCAAGGCTAGCTAACTCAGTCTCTATAATCCACAAAAGCAAAGGAGCAAAACTACAGGGCAAAGAGCTGAAAAGATCCTGTTTACGTAGTATAGCAATTATTCCAAAAATGTTTAAGAAAATTGTGCATCAAACAGGGCATTGTTTTAACCACTGAATATAAGAGAATAAGATGTTTTCTCTGAGCTAATAGGAAACTGACCTAGAAGTGAACTACCGCAAGAGGCGTGATTTGGCAATCTGAAAAGAAGCTTTTCTGACTACTCAGCCGGAATTCAACTTTTCATTGCCAGATTTTAAAAATAAGGATCATGAGAGTTACACAGGTGCTGCTGCTGGGCTAATTATAGCTACTAAGTCAAAGTTGGTTCAACTTTATGGCACCTTGAATCAGTTATAAAAATGCATCCTTTCATTAACAGTGTGCAACACAATACTGTATGAAACTTCATTCCTCTGAAGTTTACTTTGCAACTTCCCAAATAAGGCCACTATAATTTGTCCAGCTGTCCACAGATAAATCTTCTGTAAGTAAAACTGCCCTTAGGCTAAGTTAGTGTTTCCCAGTCTCAACACTGTAGATATTTCAGGCCAAGGAACTCATTATCCTGAGGGATCTACCTGTGCATGATAGACTATTGTCAGCATCAATGGACTCTGTCTACCCCATGTCAGTAACACACTCCCATTTATGGACATCAGAAAACAATTCTAGACCTTGTCAAATGTCCTGGAGATGGAAAAGGGATGGTGGATGGGAATTACTGTGGTTGCACACCATTTGTGTAAAATAGCCAAGCCACACAGGACTACCCTACAAAATGTCTAGGTCCCAGTCCAAATAAAAATATGAGCTCTTTGTTAAACATATTAATAATTCAAAACAAACCATTAAATTTAAGCACCAAGTGTTTCTGTGCACATGGTCTTGCGCAGCTAAGCAGATTGTAATCTCAGAAGTTGGCCCTGGTGCTACAGATTATTCCATCCCATTCCTGGCCATCACAAGGTTCACACACCTTTGTATAGCTCACCACTTCTAGTGGCCAGCCACCAAGCTGTGTACACCCCAACATCTTCCCTCGGGTTATGGAGTAGGGAGTTGCTTTTGCTACCATGTTAGGTCAAAACAATTTTTTTATACCCTGTATGCTGTATTCCAACTTCCTAGATATTCACCTCTCTAGTCTCTAGCACTCATGTAGCATTAGAACAGGACAGAATCTTCTTACTTTTTAGTTAGATCTCCTTCAACCAGGACTGCCAACTGCCCTGTACTGATTCCCAAACAGTTTTGGGTTGTCTTGGGCAACTTTTACCTCAAATGTCTTTCCTGGCCAAGAGAGACCTTTTCCTATTTGAGGTATATATGTAACAACTCTGCTAAAATTGATGATTCCCATCCTGTAAGTGAATAGCATTTAAAAGGTCTTATCTGCCCTTCTCTTCCGTACCATCTTCTCCAGTAGACTCCATGTATCTCTACATCGTAGATAGCCCTGCCTTGGGAAATCACTTCGAATCCACAATTCCAATAATGTGGCATGTTTGTTCTCACAAAAAGTTTCCACTTACTGGGTGCTCTGTAAGGTAGTAAACTTTAGTGTTCGAAATGCAACATCAGCATTTTACAACACATGAAGGTATCAAGACTTTTCAAAGTTCAAAAGGAAGCTAAAGCCTGCCCAAAATCCCAGGATAAAATTTAGGATTCAAGCCTTATCTGTTTGACTCCAAAGCCCTGACCTTACATATTATTTTACATTCTCTTAATGTTTCTTTTGGTCATGATGGGAATTTTATTATGATTCTTTTCTATCACATCCATTAGTTGAAAAGATAAGTTAAAAAAACAGACAAGCACCATAACAAAATTCTTGGCATGATATTTAGCAGGTAACTACTAGGGAGAAAATACTGTAGTAGGAAAGTCTCATATTAATGTTTTGATATCTTGAAAATAAAAGAAAAATAAAAGAAAGTAAAAATCTCAAGACAACTTTTTTAAGGTCCCATCTTTTTTTAGCACAAAATGTATTTGTTTCTATTCCATAACATATCAGCATTAATAGTTGATTTCCAAGTACATTTCATAATGACCTTACCTAGGATATTAAAATAATATTAATAATGAAGGATAATTGATTATACTATATTTTCACTGGTTTTTTTTTTTTTTTTTTTTTTTTTGGTTTTTGGTACCGGGGATGGAACTCGGGTCCTTGAGCTTGCACAGCAGGCAGCGAAACCACTGAGCTAAATCCCCGGCCCCTATACTATATTTTCTAAGATGTATTCCCATTTCTTTGATTAAAATATTATTTTGGTCTATATATTCTTTCCTAACTCGAGAACTTTCCTAAGCAACTTTTACCTCAGATGTCCTTCATGGCCAAAGAGGACCTTTTTCTATTTTAGGTATTATGGAACAACCTTGTGCTAAAATTTATGATTCCCCTTCCTATGAAGGAATGGCATTTTAAAACCCAGTTCTGCTGAAATACACTTCTTTATGCCAAGCTCCTGTACTAACATGTATTTGTGATAGATTCTGATCCTTAAATTTAGCCATTATCAATCCATAAGAACAGAAAGAAAAATGTAGGATAATGAAATAATAAGCATCTTTTTTTTCAGTCTATTGAGTCTCCCACAGTGATCTGTAGGTCATAGGCCTCCATGGGAAAAACACTACATGGTCCAAGAATGTGTGAGAAAATAAAATCATTCAGAGGCCAACTTCAGAACAGTCATTTGTTTTGTGCATGTAGCCATTCTGTAGTTCTGACAGTGGGGAAAACTCTGAGAGGGAAAAAAATTCTTTTGTCAATTGAAATAGCTGAATGTGAAAAGAATCTATATGCTTCTAATGGAAAGATGCCAGCTCACAGAAATCTCCAGGTTAATAAAAATGCACTGTTGTATGTACAGAAATTACATTTAAGAGACAACTGACCTAACAGTACAAGATACTTTATGACAAATTACTATCAATAAATTAAATACAGTCCCATGTATTATTATTCAGAGGGTTGAGTCATAAGAAAGGAAAAAAAAAGCTAAAAAAATAAAGTAGCCAGGGCTATTTATCCTTTTAAATATTAAAATTGCATTTAAACAGCAAAGAAAAAATTGAGTATCACTATCATGATAGACAGGCTAGGCCATTCACTTTTCCTCCGAATCTTACCTACTTCCATTTAAATTAACATCTCCCTCTGAACCAGCTTTCTGTTTTGCCAGCCTATTATTAATCTATTAGTTGCATTTTACTTGAGTAAGTTTGGCATTACAAAAATATTTTAAATCTCTCCCTCCCTCTCTCTCTCTGTCTCTCTCTGTCTCTCTCTGTCTTTCTCCCTCTCTGCCCCCCTGCCCCCTCTGTTTCTCCTCCAATTTTGTTTTCCTGCTCATCTCTTTTTTTTCCTTTCCTCATCTTAAAATATTGGAGCTTACCAGGGCTCTGACATCTGGCCTCTTCTTTGACATGTCTACACTCTTCTTGGCCCCATATCCCTCTTAAAAGCTTCCACTCCTCTTCAAGTGTCCAGGGCTCTCACACTGATACCCCTGCCCTAACCTTATTCTGAGGCTTGACTCTATATATCTAAAAGACTAATAGTCTCTACCTCTAGCCCATGGGGTCTTTAGGCAGAACACAGCCAGGACAGAGCCCATTCTCCTGTCCCAGACAATGGTGAGTTCCCTCACCTGTATCCCTGTGTCTGCTCTAATTCTTTTCTAATTCTCTTTCATTGGTGCCAGAATTATTTTTAAAAATCCAAATTAGATTGCATCATTTGCCTCATCAGTAGGTTTAGATGTCTTCATATCCCACAGTGTGGCATAGCAAATAAAGCCATTTCTAGCCTGAGCTCTGTTAATCTGTCTTCTCTTAGTTTCTGTCAGTCTTCCAGCTCAAAGATGACCTCATCCATGAAACTGGATTCATCTTTGTAGGATCAGCAGGACTCATGTATCCCATGTCCCTGAGCTGACACTGAAAGGGCTCACAGGCTTCAGGATCTTGGGTGTAATACTAACTAGCTATTTGATCTTAAACAAGTTACTTAATCTCTCTGGGTCTTAGTGTTCATTTATGAAATTGATACAATAACATCATGTATCTCAGAAAGTTTTTCCTGGGGTGTAAATTTCATAATTCATATAAAAGTAGATAGCACAGTAGATAGCACTTAGTAAGAGCTAATCAAATGTTATTTATAATGATTACTATGATGAATTATGTATGCATTTTCTTACTAGGGAATTATTTGTGTAACCTTCCCAAGTGACACAGGATCTGCCCCCTAACAGTGACTTATTAGATGTTTTTGACAATATAAATGATTGAATGACAAAAAAGTAAATACTTGAATTCATATAATGCCTGGGCCCACAAGTAAGAAATTAAATATTTGTTAGATATCTAATAAATCATTCTTTTGCTAAGACTCATTTGAATTCTAATGTTTATAAAGTTCCTTTGCCTCTAATAAAAACTGTGAACATATGATAAACAATTGGAAAACAGACGCCATCATCTTTCTTCCATGTAGTAATACAGTGAAAAGTGAGGGCTTAATTAAGACCTGTGAAATGTCAGGCATCTTACTCCCCAAAGCTCTATTGGTCAGCATTTCTCCAAGAAATGGATTAAAGAATGTGTGCCTGCATGCACCCAGAAACTTTAAGGAATTGTCTCATATGATTATGGAGGTTAGAAAGTCCAAAAGCTACATGACAGGACTTTAGGCTTGAAGCCCATGGACTGATACTGTAGTTCACATCTAAAGGCTGTCTATTGGCAGATGCTCAGAAGTACCTCACTAAGAAGGCCCTACTGCTCCTCCTATTCCAGATATTCCAGAAGACACTGAAATTGAAAGAAACCAAAGAACAAGTTAGAAGTTAAACTGAGATTCAGTATGGTACTTTAGAGATTTCTAAACTTTTCTGAGGACAAAAAATAAATAAATAAACTTCACAAAATTTCTAAAACCTTTGTAAAAGTAAAGAAATCGTGTATTTTATTTCTTTTATTTCTTCATGGTTTCCAAAGGAATGCTTAAAAAGTAAAAGTTGTTTCTATCATGTTAACTCATCTGTGATACTTCAGAAAACAAGAAAAAGAAGAGGGAATATTCTTGTCCCTGAAAGTGAAGAGAAGACATGTAAAATATATGTCTGTGATGTTGACTTGACTTGTAAGATTAAAAAAAAAAACAACGCTAAAGTATTCTCAGCTTTGTTAATATGTCTCCTGACTTATCTCTTAGCATAAGATTTTGAAGATTTCTATTTTTTATCTCAAAAAATGTCCAGGAGAAATAATATGTTCTGCCTTTGAGGCTCTGTAAATTTTAGCATGTCGATTATGGCTTGTTCTTTGGTGACCACAGACAGTGATGAGACAAGAGTGTTAGTGGAAGCAGCTGAGGAGAAGTACAACATCAAAAAGTTCTCTGCTTTAATATTTTTGCCTAAGTCAGTTCTTCTATATTTTCCAAACTTTTGTCAGATTATGGGGTTTACTTGTAACGACTTTTAATAATGGTTTTAATCCACTTTACACAAAGAACAGTTTAATCGTATCCCCTATGTCAACCTGTCTTTCCACCAGATTACATATTTTCTGACTCTAGTAGGGCTTCTATATCATCTGAGAAAGTAGACAGGTAGAATGGCTCAATTTGCCTCTTATTTTAGGTGCTTCACCTCTGCCTAAGACATTCTTATCTCTTTCTTTATACATTTTTTTAATCTTTGGTATTTGAGAATGCAAAGATTCATTCTTCTATTCAGATGATGTTCTCTGGAAAGCCATTCACACCTTTCTTTATATAGAGAAGGGATTGTGCCAGGTTTAAATCTATGAGATTAAAACTAAAATTCACACTACTGTAGTTAATAGAAAACCAGAGCCAAGTACTTTTATTTAACAGCCATTCTTTCTAAGACAGCCTTTTTTCTTGCTATGGAGTTCTAGAGTTAAGATTACTTCCCAGTATCTAAATTAACTAGAAATCATAAAATAACTGAAATGACACTTAGATCTAGAAGGGAGTAATAAAAACATGATGTAAACACATAGCTATACTTACTAACCTTTGGGAATAATTTCAAACCTGTATTGAGTTTTGAAAACTGGAAGGATAGAAACATAATCTGTTTTTTTCATTTCCAAAAATCTAAAGGAATTTATTTCTATTGCTTCTGACAGAATGAAAATGAGATATGAAGGATTCCTTAAGAGATGGTTAGGTGGTTTCTGGCTCACTATCAAAATGAAGAGCCAAATGAAGGAAGTTATTCATTTGGTTACCTGGCACAGGATACCTGTCATAAGGAAATGAGTATACTAGATACCTTCTGTCTGTGGCAGAATGGGAATACACTCAGTAGCCTGTTACCAAGATGCATGATAAAATAGCAAAATAGGAATGAAAGTAATTTTCAGGAAGTAATTCTAAATTTTTGGAGACAAGTTTCTTTCTTGCTTAGGCATAAGCAATGAAACAAAATAATGATGGCTTCAAATATTGGCCATTTTAAATTTAAGAATTCATTCAGCTTTAATATTCAATCATGCCATGGACCAATCTCAATATGAACAAATGTAAAATTAAAGAGATGACCCAGTAGTACTGCACAGGCCACTATACCAAATTTGAAGAACAAAAAGGACTAAGAAATTGCAAAACCAACATTCTACTTTAGAATGTAGCAACATGACAGCCACTTCTGCTTAAAAAGAACTTTGGAAACTATGAGCAAGCAGGGGGGCCCGGTTTCTGAGAACTAGGCTCCGAATGCAACTTCACTCCTTTTTAGGAATGTTTACTACAGAAGGGACTACACCAATTTATTGCCAAATAGTTGAGGATATTTTAAGTTCAAAAAAGAATATTTTTATGCCTGGAGTCCTGGACAGTAGTAAGCATGCTGTGATCAATGGTATGGTCCTATAAAAATGCTACATGCTCAGAAATACAAGGCCAAACAAGTATAACCATGTCCTGCTTTCAGAGCACTGGGCAAAAAAGTTGTGTTTTCCAACAGCAGTTTTCTTTAACAAAAGACTTTCACTCAAATGATGATGTACACACTCTTAAATAAATGCTGCTTAGTGAAAGGTTCAGAAATTTGACAAGGATGGATGGATGGATGGATAAATGGATGGATGGATGGGTATCATTGATAAGTAGGTAAGAATCATTGAGAGATGACAGGTAGGTAGATAGAAATATTTTTAAAAGTATATTATTATCAAACCATTTGTCCCGGCCCGCGGGTAAGTCAACGGAGACCCTAGAGGGGGAGCGAGTATGAGAGGGGACAGGGAACACGAGAGATGGAGACAAGACAGGTTTCTGATCAAGTCTCGTTTATTGCGGAAGCTGCTACAACATATATACCGTAGGGCGAGAGGGGAGGAGCAAGAGGAGTGTACTGGGGCTACTTCCTTGTTGCCGGGTAGATCTGCAACAAGCCCAGGCATGTCCATAATGGGCACTCAAGAATTCCAGCGGGGGGGGCAAGGCCCCCCACAGGTCCTCCCTTTAAAATTATAATTAGAAGAAAGGCGTCAGGAGAGCCAAGCCTGCGGGGGCTGAGCCTGTCTTGGGTCAGAGCAACATACGTGTCTGCACCGTGCACCTTACCCATCCTCGGTTAACCAGAGAATTAAAGCTCTGGCACCTGTCTTAGGCGGCACACGAGGGCCTTTTTCATAGCATGGCACGCTTGCTCAGTTGCCCGTCATTGGCTTGCCAGCCCTCTCACCAGGTACTCATCCTGATCAGCCATGGCTAACGGATTATAATGGACCTGTATGGGCGCTGTTTTTTTTTTATTGCCTCGATTTGGGCTTTTAGGAAGGCCATGATTTTGTTATAAAGTATGGGCCCTAAAGAAATGAGCAAGAGTAGACCCAATAGAGGCCCCAACAAAGGGAGGAGATAGGGGAGAAAACCATTGAGGCCAGTCCAAAGCGGATTTTGTATGAGTTCTTGTCATCTTCTGTTCAAATCTTCTTGAAGTTCGTGAATTTTTCCCCTGACGATCCCAGATTTGTTGGCATAAAAACAGCAATGTTCATTTAAGGCTAGACTGTGAATAAGAGAGTTAAGCTACCCTGATTAAGCTTTTGAAGATAACCAATGTGGACATGCTACAATAACATATTCAGAACTTAACCAATATGAACGTTTTGTAACAACATATTCAGTGCTTAAATATCAAGGACAACCAATACAATCAATTTATAACATATTTAGATAATATTCATTGTGATATGTCTCCCATAAGATTATATAATATAAAATTTACTAGGGGGTCCCTTTAATGAATTAAGACCAGAATAATCATTTTCTGGGTGGCCACTTCTATATTCATCAAAGGGAGTTCCCATCTATAATCGTTTTGACAAACAATTAAGAATATATATCTTTTTATTTTATAACTGTTAATTGCAATTTGATTGTTGCGTGTGGGTGACAATGCACGTCACTTTCATAAAATAAATTTCAGTGGTATTTTGATCAATTAACAACCTGGGAAGAAAAGCATGTCTTTAGTTTAATAATATTATCTATAAGTCAATTTAACAATAGGCGAATATCCTTTGAAGAGGAAGGAACATATTGAGCTCAACTGTACGAACACAAACAACAGACAATAGACAAACATATAAGACAGCGTATAAAACTAGGGTGCACCCAAACACAACTAGCCAAATTTAATTATACTATACTCTTGATGATTATTAGATTGTAATTGTAGGCGCCATTGTTAACTGGTTAAGATTGGACGTCAGGTCATCGGCATCATCAGCACGCCTATCAACTTGTTTTACTAGGCGTTCTAGGAGCCACCTGGCTGACTTCATTTCCTTGGAGTAAATACACACCGATCCTCGGCCCCAGATAAGTACAGGATTGGGCCCGTGCCATGAGTGGTCCAGGGGGTCTTTCCACATCACCGAGGCAAATTGTCGTTGCGTCTCTGGTTGCTAGAAACGATTGGCTGCAGATAAACCTTTGGCATCCAAATTTAAGAAGTTAAGAATAAATAGTGCATGTGATATCAGGTTTCTAGGAGACCCCTTGGTAGGATACCATTCCCCCTTTTTTATTTTGTCTAAAGTAATTTTGAGTGTGAGATTAGCCCTTTCTATAATGCCTTGTCCCTGAGGATTATATGGGATTCCCGTTATGTGTGTTATTTCAAATTGTTTGCAAAATTTTGAGAAGCCAGAGCTGGTATAGCCTGGACCATTGTCTGTTTTAATTTGTTGTGGACATCCAAGTACTGAGAAGGCAATGAGATGAGCGATGACATGTTTAGTAGCTTCCCCAGACTGCAGGGTGGCAAATATGAATCCACTATATGTATTAATGTTGACATGTATATATTTAAGATTTCCAAATTTAGGGTAATGTGTGACATCCATATAGTGTATAACATACATTTGGGCCCAAGATTTACGTACGGCCTGAATAGCTGAAGCTACAAAGGACTGGCTTAATGGGCTGCACAATACCTGTAGAGTGTTTACCTAGCCCTTTGCCTGGAATGTACCCATTTTTAAACATCTGCATAGTGACAATTTCATTAGGGCTAGAAATAATCATCCCCATTTGTGATAATAGGTCTCTCCCCCATAGATTAATGGGTAACCCTGAGATGATATAAGGTTGAATGGTGCCCTGATTACCATCTTGGTCTCTCCAGGTCAGATCTTTGGCACTTTGTTTAGGATTTTGACTCTGCCCTATACCCCTGAGATGGGTGAGGGTGTCTTTTAATGGCCACGCCTGAGGCCAATTTTTTCCCTTGATGATAGTTACATCAGCACCAGTGTCTACCAATCCAGAAAACTGTCTCCCATCTAACCACAAGGTCATGAGAGGCTTCTGGGCTGAAAGCATCTCCGACCAGTAGACATTGGATGAGCCGAATCCCTGGCTGCCTCGGGCGTTGTTAAGAGCCTTATTAGAGGTAGAGAGAAGGGGAAGGAGTAACAATTGAGCAAATCTTTGGCCTGATTGAATGGTGTTAATGACTTTGGGGGAAGAAACCATAACTCTAATCTCTCCGGAATAATCACTATCAATCACCCCCGGGTAGATCAGCAGCCCATCCATAGTGCTGTTGCTCTTGTCTATTACAAGCCCAAAGGTCTCTTTAGGTAGGGGTCCAAAGACCCCTGTCGGGGGGGCCTGTACCCCTATTTTTGGAGTCAATACTGTGTGGGCGGTGGAACTGAGGTCCAGTCTGGCACTTCCCGTTGTTGTTCTGAAGAGGTCTGAAATGGATTGTTGTTTGTTGGAGCAAAATTGAGTGCCCCGTAAATTTGTCTGGGTGCGGGGGCCCGGGGCTGGCCCCCTTTCCCATTTCCCTGGTCCAGGTTATGGACAAGCGGGAGGGGCCAGCCTTGAGCGTCAGTCATGGACTTGTATTTATTTGCCCAATGTCTCCGTTTATTGTATCGAGGGCAAGGCCCCGGAGGTGTGGCCCTAGGGGCCGACACCCTAGGGGCCTGACATTCTTTGGCAAAACGACCCCGTTGTCTCGCACCGGAAACATTTGTTGCCTGGGCGGCGCGACAAAAACTGTTTGACCATGTAACCCTGTATGGCAACAGCCATAGCAAGTCCCTGTTGGTAGGCGGTCCCAATTTCTGAGCAAAGGCGAATGTAACCTAAGAGATCAGTTTTTTTATAAGGGCGGATGGCGGCCTGGCAAGCAGCATTTGCATTTTTAAAAGCAAGCTGTTTAACAAAATCTGTCCCGGTTTCTGCGCTCCCAAAAATTTGGCCTGCCGCCGTGAGAAGGCGGTGGACAAAGTCCGCAAACGGCTGTCTGGGCCCTGCCGAATGTTAGTGAGGGAGGCACTCACGTCTCCTTTGGAGGGGAGCTTTTTCCAGGCCCTAGTGGCGGCGGTCTGAATCTGGGCATATAACCCCGCATCAAATTGTATTTGTTGGTCGTTGGCGGCGTAGGCCCCCTCCCCAAGGAGCATGTCAAGCACCCATCCATTCCCCGCCTGAGCATTGCGCCTAGCAGTTTCTCGGCAATTTTTAACATATTTAGATTTCCATAATAAATAATCACCTCCTGTAAGGGTGGCGCGGGCCAGAGTCTGCCAATCAATTGGGGTGAGCCAATTTTCTGCCACCGATTCTAAAATAGCCATGGTGTAAGGTGCAGTGGCCCCGTATTGAGCTGCGGCCGTTTTAAATTTTTTAATGACCTTAAAATCGAAACCACTGTGGTGTCTTCACGCCTGTCTCTGTGCGTCAGTAGTTTTAGTTACGGGAAAGGCTTCCGCATTTTTAAGTTTCAGGGATACTCCTGACCCGGACGGCACCCTAGGGGCCGCCTCTCTAACGGGGGGTCGTGGCTTAAGTTTGTCTTCTCTACGGACATTTTTATAGGCTTTGCCTGTTCTTAAGCCTTCAAGCTGGGTAATAAGTTCTTGATGTTCCTTTTCTAATCTTATTTGTACTTTTAGAAATTTTATCTTGTCCCGGAGTTCCTTTTGGGGATCAACAACAGGATATGCCAGAGCAGGAGTGTTGGGGCCCAGAGGAATGTAAGGAGGGGGGCACCCAGAGCCGCCCCGCAGTGCCCCCCCCCCCCCGCAGACTCGTCAGTCCCGCAGCCATGTTGGGGCGGATCTGGGAGTGGAGGCGGGCAGCGATAGGCTTGAAGGGAGGGATATAGGGGCAGAACCTCCCACAGGGGTGGGGCTGCTTCAGAAGCAGGAGCGGAAGGAGAGGAGGCAGGGGTCCGGCGAAGCTTTGCCTTATAGGGCTTGGCAGGGATCGTGGCCGTCTGGGATTGGTCCGAGGGAGCGTTACGTCCGTCGGGGGCGGGATCATCGTCACTGTCAAAGGACATCAAGTCCTTCTCCTCGTCTGGCGAGGAAGTCATGGCCTTAACGGGCCTGGGTCCCAGCACCATATTGGCTTCCCGGGAGACTGCGTCGGAGCCGCCTGGAGGCGTTGGATCCTCACCCGTACGGAGGGCTATCTCCCCAACCTGGATAGCTTGAGCTACCAGTGGGTCCCTCGTTTTTTGGGAAATAATATCATTGATAAAATTCCAATACGAGAACGCCGCAATCGGGACCTTTCCGGGTCCGCAAGCGGCATAGTAATCCTGAAGAGCTTCCCCTACCCTTTTCCATCTCTTTTCGTCAATGGTTCCCTCAGCAGGGAACCAGGGACAGAGATCTTTAATATAATCAAAAAATTTCAGCAATTGTTTGACTGTAACCTTTACCCCTCGTGCCTGTAATATCTCCTTGAGACTTTGCACAAACAATTCGTGCTGACTAATGCCCTGTCCCATAATCGCTGCTCAACTTACCTAGGTGCGAAAAAGACAGCAGGTCTACGTCAATTGCAAGCCTCTCCTGTGTCGAGTGTGCTCTTTGTTCCTCAATCTTAATCTTAGGGCCCCTGAGCAGCGTCCTTCACTGGATCCCCCGTTCTCTGGCCGCACGTTGGGCGCCACTTGTCCCGGCCTGCGGGCAAGTCAACTGAGACCCTAGAGGGGGAGCGAGGATGAGAGGGGACAGGGGACACGAGAGATGGAGACAAGACAGGTTTCTGATCAAGTCTCGTTTATTGCGGAAGCTGCTACAACATATATACCGTAGGGCAAGAGGGGAGGAGCAAGAGGAGTGTACTGGGGCTACTTCCTTGTTGCCGGGTAGATCTGCAACAAGCCCGGGCATGTCCGTAATGGGCACTCAAGAATTCCAGCGGGGGGGGGGGCAAGGCCCCCCACAACCATTGACATCAGGGTCGTATGCATTTTTTGTAATAGCATCTACTCATCACTTTGTTTCTTGTGAACTGCTTTCTGAGAAAATGTATTAATCACAAAGCATACTTTCTATTCACAAGTGTACTAAAGAAATGTTTTCCAAGTTAATTATCAAATTAGTTTAACAGGTTTGGCTCCAAATATTATTTTTTTTATCTTAAAATAAACCAAATCCATGGAAAAATCATCACTCATTTAGAAGAGTTCTTATAACACAGAGATTAAAAACATATATAGAACTTCAGGCAAATTGTTTTATGTCTTGAGATTTAATTTCTTCAGCATTAAGTGGACACACACATACATGCACACACATCGCTCATTCTATCTTATTTGCTCATTGAATGAGGAACTATGGATTATAATGCATGGCAGTGCCTCATACCTACTGTGATAGCTTCCCATTGCTGTGTCAAAATATTTCAGAATAACAACTTCAAGGAGAAAAAGTTTATCTTGGCTCATGGCTTCAGAGGTTTCAGTCCACAGTCAGCTGTTTCTGTTTCTTTAGGTCTGTGGCAAAGTAGAAGAACCATGGTTAGAGGATGTGGTAAGAAAGCTCATGGCAGCCTGGCATCACAGAGAGCAAAGGAGCTGGAAGATGAGTCTAGAAACTATATATACCTGCCAAGATCATGCCATAATGATCTACTTCATCCAGTCCCCACTTCCTCTTTCCATTGTTTTCCCACAATGCCATCAACTTATGATCTTTCAATGGATTCATTTACACTTATAGCTAGAGACTTCATGATCCAATTATCTTTGGAAATATCCACAGACACATTTAGAAGTGTGTTTTACTGATTTCCTAAGTGTTTCTCAGTCAAATCAAGTTAACAATCAAGATAAACCATCATAAAAAATAAATAAATAAAAGATTAATCATCCTACCTACAAAGCATTCAGTACTCTTCTGTATTATTATTTCATAATAAATATGTTTAGATTGATTTATAAGACTATCTTGGTATTTTAGTCACAAACCACATATCAAAAATTTTAAAGTTATAAACTATGTAAAAATTGTTTATAAGCTACACATAGCTACTTTTAATATATAAACTACATTTTAAAAAATTTGTTTGGACACTACAAGCCAAAATTTGAGAGTAGAATCATGGCTTTCCTTAGAATTTGAAGACAGAGTTCTCTATCACTATATTGGGACTGTTTGATTTGTCACATGTTGGCATGTTCTCTGAACTGGATTTTGTTTACAGATTTTGTCTTGATTAACTGTCAGTATATTGTAACACATTTTCTGCACATACATGTACTCACACACTGATAACTAATCATATTTACTCATCCACATTAAATCCTTCTTTTAAAATCTAAAGGTTCCACAAGATGGACTATGACAGAGAATAGCACATATCCTGTTTAGTACATTTCCTGTTTAGTACATTTCCTGTTTTTCTTCTCTCCAGAAGCATGCATATTAAGCTCCTTTAATGGGTTGTTTTTGAATTAACTTCTGTGATGATCAAGGATATGTGTCAACTTGACTGGAGCATAGTCATGAGATGCCCAGATATTTGGTTAAACACTATTTCTGCATGAATCTGTGGTGGTTTTTCCATGTGAATTAGGATTGGAAAGGGTGGCATGGAAAAAAATCATCCTCCACTATGTAAATGATCATTATCCAGTCTATTGAGGGTCTGACTAAAATTATAAAGGTACAAGGTGGGAGGATTCACTCTGCTTCTCTGAGATGCCGTTGCCATTTCCCAGGGCTTTGGACTTAGAATGCAACCACACCACTCACTTTCTTGGGTCTGGAGTCTTGGAAGTGGCTGATCATGAAACTTCCTAGCCTCCACAATCACAGGAACCAATTCCTTATCATAAATATCTTTACTGTCTACCTGTCTGTTTCTTCTCTTATGTCTTGTTTCTTGGTTCTGTTAATCTGGAGAGCCCTGACTATTACAACATATATGCCTCTAAAACAGCAAGTTTCTTTTGCAACTTACTAGATGCTAAACTTTACACACTTTTGATGGATTCCTTTTCTTTAAAAAGGAAAATTCAGTTATTTCACACTCGTTAACTCAATAAGCTTATCATACTGACAGTCAATCCATGATAGTTA
Organism: Heterocephalus glaber; assembly: GCF_053883595.1. Classification (NCBI taxonomy): domain Eukaryota; kingdom Metazoa; phylum Chordata; class Mammalia; order Rodentia; family Bathyergidae; genus Heterocephalus; species Heterocephalus glaber. Next base: position 16,577,455 of record NW_028258138.1, read on the forward strand.
TTTTGTAATTTTGTTTACATTGATATTCAGTGTTATAGATAGTAATTTGAATAATTTATAGAAAAATTATTTTTCCTTTAATGCAAAATATTTTCTTTCCCTGATCTTAATATTTATCTTGCTTTTCTTTTACTTAATTAACTGTGCTGTCATCATTAATTTATTTTCAGATGTTATCTCAAACATAAATCTCCTCTCCATATGTTTAAACAAATTCAGTATTCTAAAAATTTAATCTTGAAAAAAATCATTCTGAGATTATTCTGATGTGCCCCAAATAGAAATTGATTGATTCAGGCTTGCTGAAAAGCTGCCATCTTTGGACCATTCCCATCTTCTTAAGAATTTTCTTTGCTTCCTGCCTGTTCTGAATTCCATAGCAGCCTGCTTCCTGGTTTTTCTCATTAACTTTAGCAGAACATGACCTCTTGAAAAGGTGCATAAGCATAAGATATTTATTTCTAGTTCTTATTGTCTTAAATTATCCATAAACTCACATTCAATACTTGATTTAAAATGTTATGGTAGATTATTTTTGGCAAAGAATTTGAAAGTATTTCTCTAGTTTCTTCTGGCTTCTGATGTTCCATTAAGAAATTTGGTATTCCCTTGATGTTCCTTTCCTTGTAGACAACTTTCTGAAATCTTCTAGAGACCTCTGTTTGTCTCAAAAATCTCTAAACTTTTTGTCTCTGTTTTCACTCATTTTGTAGGACACTGAGAGGATGACTTTTAACTAGCAAACTCATATTCCTTATTGCCAACGTTATTCAGATAATACGTTCCTTTAATTTTCCTTATTTTCCCATTGTTTCACTCTGCAAATCTTATTACTAAGATACTGAAGATCCTAAGATGATCATATAATTTTATTATCTTTTGATCCTATATTATATCACTTTTGTTATTATTTCTAGATTTCTTCAATCTTAGCTTCCAATTCTTCCACAGTTGTCTGTTTCTACTAATGTACTTTTTAATGTCCAGGTATTCTTTTATGTTTTCTGAAATATTTCATAGCGTATACTTCTTAGTTTGTGTTTGTTAATCCTTCTTAGAATACTAATCGTTTTTCAGATTTTCTTTCACTTCTGCATTGATGATTTATTACTTGTCTCACTGATTTCCCTCCCCAAAATTTTATTTCTATTAACTGCTGCTATCCCTCCCTATTTTTTTTTTTTGTGGGGTTATGGTTGTACAAAAAGAAATCATTTCACTGCCATTTCACATGAATTTGTAAGGGATTCCAGTCAAATTTTGCATCCACTTCTCCATGTTTAATCAATTTATATAAACTTGTCTCAAAACTCTTTGTCCTTCTCTTATAATTCAAAGTTAAATTTCAGATTTATTTCCAACACAAGTAAGCTTAAAACAACTTATATGAGCCTCTATGTACTCCTTTTTGGGCAACTCAGTTCCTACTATGTATGCAGCTGTGTGCATGATATAATTTATCTGATCTATTCTCATTCAATTTGTATTCTGATCTCATTCAAATACTTAGAGTTTTTTCTGTAATGTTCTTTTGAAAGCATATTTTCACTTGTGAGTGCTTCTTGCTTACCCACCTTATGCCACTGCTAAAAGAAAATGAATGTGATTAATATGAGCCACATATGTAATTTAAATGTTTTAGAAGCCATACTACAAGAGCATGTGAAGTTACTTTTAGCAATAAAATGTATTGACTGTAATATGCTCAAAATGTTATTTTAATATGTAGTCAGTGTAAAATGATTAATGACACATCTTATTTTTTCTTACTAAAACTTGGAATTCTGATGTTTTGTACCTTCTTTTTTGGAGTATCTATAATTTAGTCATATTTTTTGATTCATTAAGATTATTGGTACACTTTAGGTATACAATACAATGGCATTCATCATTGGGAATTTGTACCTTTACATGATGTATCTTGGTTCTTATTTTTTTCCCCATTCTCCTGCCCTCCCTTCACCCCCTCCACCTCTCCCTATTTACAAAGACTTTGTTTCCATTTTTTTCCTTTTCTCATATTTATTGCTTTCTCTTCTTTCCTTTCCCCTTCCCCTCCCACTTCCCCTTCCCCTTTTCCATTGGGACCATTTCTTCCTATTTCACATTCTCAATCTGGAACAGTTAAATTGAAAATTTTCAATAAGCATATGACAAGTCGCTACCATATTGAATGCCACAGTTCTAGGCATTTGCACCACAAAATTTAATAAACCATGGTACATGCTTTTAAATCACATAGAAGACATAAAATTAAAAAAACAAGGTAAGCACTATTTAGTCATTTCAATGATAAGGCTTTGTCTGGGGAACAAAAAACATCTACATCTACATAAATTCCCACTGTAGAAAAATCATTGTTGAGGAAGGGATGCTAACTTGGAGAACCAAAACCTATTTATTTTTATTGCTATAAAGCATGTGTGTAGAGCATAGTGCTAGAGAAGTAAACAATGACAGATTTTATTAGCATTTCATGCCAGCCTAATAGTTTGAAATTTAATTTAAAGCCACAAGGAATTAAGATGTATTTTTAAACTGAGAAAGTTGTGTTATTTCACAGCATAAACTAGATAGGACTAGGGTCAGATTTTAAACAAGGAGATTATAAAGAAATTTGGACCAGTCCGTTGAACAGGAGGCACCATGAGACAAATGAAATAGCAATTGCAGGAAAGAGGAGATGAACTTGACCAGAGAACTTCGAACAGGGTAGACTCAATGTAGTGATTATTTAGATGGAGTCAAGGGAAGAAAGCAAGAAAAAGTGATCAGGAACATCATTATGACACATCATTTCTCATTCGAGGAAGACGAAAATGACTTCAGTCACCAAGATATGACCCACAAGAGCAAGAGCAGAAGACTGGAGGTTAGCAATAACATGTTACATTTTAGGTATGATTTCTTGTTGGAAAACCAAGTACAAATGTCCATTTGTAAGTTTGGTGCTTAGCAGAAATATAGATAGTTTGATATGAGAAGCCAGTGTGCACATACAAGAATTTTCTGTTATCTAAAATAAGTAGGGCTCAGATATGAGTTAGATGTGTTAAAAAGTATAAAAAGTGGAATGAGATCAAAAGACACCATGGAAAAATCTTGTTTAATGAAAACACTAAACATATATGTACAAGTTAGAAATGAAACACTTTACCAATGGCTTTTGGATTTATATTTTATTTGGCAAGGCATCACATTTTCCATGCTGACAATATTGTAGATAAGCTTTTTAAATAAACTCAAGAGATAGCTAAAGCACTATTATTAAGTATTCTCAAAAGTGAATTTAAAAGTTATTTGTACAGTTCACCAACATATGTTCAAAGCAAGACCAAATAGCTAAGCCAGGGTAAACCATGTTTACACTTCACCCTGTGTTAGTTTTGTGCCATCATCAGGGTCTCACTGGTGCATACTTCAATAATGTTTTGCTGCTTTACAAAGCTCAGCATACTGATAATCTGCCTCCAGAGAGAACAGCAATAGATTTGAAAACATTTAGAGTAGCTAACAACCCTAGATTATGGGAAAACATTTAAACACCTCTTTCAATACTTTATTCATTACTTTAATTATGTGACTGAAGTTAAAGTAATAATAACAATAGAAAACATCAACTGAACACATACTGAGTCCCAGGCATGCAATGCCCACTAAGTGTTTCACATGATTTTGGTTGTTTAATCCTCCTAACAAGGCAATAACATAAAGATATCTTTATATGAACATGTGGCCCTTTTGTCGTTTGCTTTGGGATTGCCTTGCTCTGCTCTAGTTGACAAAATGGCTCAATTTCCCACTCCTTCCCTTCAGCTGACTTCTTGCAGGGTTCAACCAACAGGGGGCAAGACTGTGAGATTCTAAAACAGAAGGAAAATTGGAGCCAAGACAATTCTACTTCTCTTAGCCTTGTGCAGCAGCAATTGCCCTTCAAATGCTAGCTGTTCCTGCGTCCACAGTCTGTGCAACCCAGCAACAGCCCCCAAAGAGTAAACTTCATGAAATGACCCCAGATCTGGGCTTTGGAAATGACATCTCCCCCTGTTGCCCTTCTAGCCCTGTGATCTTTAGTGGCTTTGTGTTCTTGCTGATCGTCTCTAATTTGACTCTTAGATCTTTCTAAAGTTTAATTTTATATTTATTTAGAACATTTCTACTTTTCTAATTTGATACTGACAGATAGTTATATGTACCCTACTTGCATGTGTGTATATGGGGAGATATATATACATATATAATTATACTTATATATTTATTCTATATTCAACAAAAAGGGGAATGAAATTTAGAGTATTTGAAAGTCTTAAACTAATTAAGCCTCCCCTCAGGCAGAAAGTAGTTGAATCTGTGTTTGATTTCAAATAAACAAGTTCAAGATTTTTACACACTTAGTAGTACCAAACTAAGCTAGTCTAAAATATATTAAAGTCAGTTCTATGATAATAGAATAAAATATACTAAAACTCTAAAGTGATAACCACACTAACATTTATGGTCACTTCCTATGTGTCTCACATTACAAGTGCTTTATATGTATAAAGTCATTTAATCCTTGTGACAACTTTATAAGTACTATTATTATCCCTGTTTTGTGATTTTTTTTACTTTTTACAGTAAAAATGGGTGTCATATTTTAATTGTTCTTTCAAGTTCAAAAAGGTACTCATACCTCATGGTCTTTCTCTTGTTATGCCTGGTTTTGACTTCTCATTGAGCCCAAATCCTATGGTGCTATATTAGTTTTCCATTTTTGCTATAGCAAATTACCACAAATTTTGTGGCTTGAAACACCACAAATTTATTATCTTCTAGTTCTGTAGGTCAGCAATCTGGGCTTGGACTCAGTGGCCTGAAGTCATACTTTTGGCAAGACTATCTTATTCCTGGAGTGGAAGCCCTAACATCTAGAGGTTTCCACAATTCTCGACTCATGGCATCTTCGTCCATCTTTAAAGTCAGCCACAGCAGGTTGAAGTGTTCCCACACGGGACAGAAAAGAAGTCAAAGGATGACAAGCTGGAGGTGACAAGGTGATATGGCAGCAGCTTCTCCGTGACTTAACCACCTCTTCACCATCACCCTCATTGGCTCAGTTGGTTAATTTAATTACCTGCCTTCTCAGACTTTTTTTTTTTTTTTTGGTACAGAGATCAAACTCGGGTCCTTGCGTTTGTGCAGCAGGCAGCGAAACCACTGAGCTAAATCCCAGGCCCCTTCTCAGACTTTTTTAATGCATGAGATCAGGTGTTGGTTCTTCCCAATCCTCAGTCCCAAAGAGCAAATACTCTACTTGGACATGAGAGAACGACCTGGGTTTGTTCTTCCTAATAAATTCCAGTTTGTTAATTCAATGCTTTTGGGAATGAGTTCATTTGGACATGAGGGAGTAAGCAGTGTTTGAGGAATCTATATTCACATATCTCTTGTGCGTAACGTAATATACATAATAGGCTTGTCGCACTGAACTAGGGTAGGAATAAGTTATGACAGCATAGGAATATCTAGAAAGGTAAGAAATAGGAAAGAAGGGAAAGAGGCAGAACACGCTGGATCTTAAACTTACAAACTCAACAGACAAGCCAAATATCTGCTGGACAGTGCTCAAAAAGAACTTTCATGCAAAATTATAAGCATTAAATTAGCTGAGAAATGGCAACATGTGAAAGAAGAGGGAAAGCGCAGTTTAAGAGCAGCTATGTCCTTTGTCCCCTCAAAGGAATCTGTGATACTGCCTTCATTTATCCCTTTTCCAAGGGAAAACCTTAGTCCCAGGTAATTTAAGAAACGTTTGGTTTATGTCAAACAAAGCATTTCTGAAGGTGATTTACCCAGCAGAGTGGGGAACCAGGATGAGATCCTTGTAGTTTGCAGTTTGGGACCTTCAGATGTGTCAGTGCCAAGCACAGAGAGGCTCTGTCAAGGTAAAAGCTCCTGCAGTTGAGTAATTTAAACTTTAATCCATCTGTTGTCTTCACTGTGGACGCTGCGTCCCAGGATTTTCCTGAGTACCCTTGTCACTCTGCACAGCCAGGGTCACCTCCTCCAGGACGCTTCCACCGTGTACGGACGGGGTTTCCTTGGCATTGTCAGCATGGGTGCAGTCTGACTTTTGGAGAGCAGTGTTCTGTATTGTCACATAACTCCTGGAACAATATACAGGGGCCATTGTCCCTTTGCCTCAGCTCGTAATGACTTCTGTATTCATGTTTCCCCATCCCTAGAGCATGCGAACCTTACTCCACGGGAGCGAGCTGGGCCCTCACCGCACAGGCCCAGGCCAGGTGCTGCGAAGGTACCAGTGAGTAGCATGACGGAGATGCTAACCTTGGTCACACATGTTTCCTATGGAGGTTTTAAAAATATTTGAGAGAGGAGGGCAGCAGCTTTCCCACCTTCATAAATGGGATTGTAAAATTTTGGGAGGTCGTTTGTTGCCCACAGCAGTGGATCTCATTTTTAAATTGAAGTTGATTAAATAAGTAGGATTTTTGTGCTCAGAATTCTTTATCCTTTTACCACTTTGCTGAAATAGATGCTAACAACTGTTAAGCGAGAGAAGCCGCAGGAAGACTGTGCTAGCAGTGATGCATTCAGTGGGAGAGGTGCTTTCCTGCACAGGCAGGATGTGGTGCCTGAGAGCCGGGGTGGCAGTGTCCACCTGTGAGTGGGTCAGCAGCATCAGTGGGCTTTACATCCGCTTTCACATCTGTTAGGAAATTGGGGAGGTTTCATTAGAGAGACAAATTGGCCTTGATTTTGTTTAAAACGACTTCTGCTTGAAATCAATGCAATGGAGACTAAGAGAACGATACAAAAAATTAATGAATCAAAGAGATGGTTTTTCAAAAGAATAAATAAAATTGATAAACCTTTAGCCAACCTTATCAAAAAAGGAAAGAAAAGGCTCAAATCCATGCCATTAAGAACAAAAAAGGTGAAGTCACCACAGATCCAGGAGAAATCCAGAGGATCATCAATACCTACTTTGAGAACCTGTACTCTAAAAAAATGGAAAACACAGAAGAAATGGACAGATTCCTAGATACATACGAATTGCCAAAGTTAATATTAAGACAGAAACACTAAACTTGCTGGAAGATAAGTCAGGTAGAACTCTTGAAGACATTGGCATAGGAAAAGACTTCATGAACAAAACCTCAGCAGCATGAGAACTAGCAGAAAGAATCAACAACTGGGATCTCATCTTATTAAAAAGCTTCTGCACTGCAAAAGAAACCAACAGCAGAGCTAACAGACAACCTACAATATGGGTAAAAAACTTTTAGCAGCTGTACCTCAGACAAAGGACTACTATCTAGAATATATAAGGAATTTTAAAAAATCAGACCCCCCAAATTCAAAGACCCAATTAAAAAATGGGCATCTGAAATGAACAGACATTTCTCAGACAAGGAAGTAAAAGCAGCAAATAAATATATGAAAAAATGTTCAACATCACTGGTCATTCAAGAGATGAAGATGAAAACAACACTGAGATTGCACCTCACACTACAAAGAATGGCTGCTATCAAGAAATCAACCAATAACAAATGTCAGTGGGGGTGTGAAGAGAACGGAACCCTTCTCCATTGCTGGTGGGAGTGCAGACTGGTGCAACCACTGTGGAAATCCGTATGGACTTACCTCAAAGAACTAGGACTAGAAGTCCCATTTGACCCAGCTATTCCCCTACTGGGTATCTTCCCAAAAGAATTAAAAGAATCATACCACAGTGATATATGTGCACCCATGTTCAGAGCAACACAGTTTGTAATAGCTAAAGCTTGGAAGCGGCCCAAGTGCCCATCAACTGGAAACTGGATAAAGAAGTTGTGGTTTTTTGATAAAATGGAGTACTACTCAGCAATAAAGAATGAAAAACTAGAGTCATTTATAGCTAAATGGATGCTTATCGAGGCCATACTCTTAAGTGAAATAAATAGAACACGCATGTGTAAATACGAATAATTTCACTAGTGTGAGAAACTGATAGTGTAAACAAGGGTTAAAATGATTAAAATGAATAATTGATAATTTGAAACAGGAAAAGGTCCAAAGATGAAGGAGTGAAGGGAAGGGAATGAGAAAGCAAAAGAGGGAAAGGAAAAACAATGAGAAAACAAAAAGGAAATGAAATCTATGTAAATAGGGAAGGGAGAAAGGGTGAAGGGTGCACAGGCAATGGGGGAAAAAAAATAAGAACCAGAATATATCATGTACAGACAGGTAAAACACCCAATGATAAATGTAAATGAATTGTATACCTAAAATGTACCAATAAAAGAAGTAAAAATAATTTAAAAAATAAAAATAAATGAAGAAGATATAGAAATTCTAAACACCCCAATCACAATGAGTGAAATTGAAAATGTAATAAAAAATTTATCAAAGAAAAGCCCAGGTCCTGATGGCTTCACTGCTGAATTCTACAAGACATTTAAAGAACTATCTCCATTACTCTTTAAACTCATCAAGGAAATTGAAAGGGAAGCAATACCTCGAAATTCATTCCTGGAAGCAAGTGTTACTTTGATTCCAAAACCAGGGAAAGACTCAATCCAAAAAGAGAACTACAGGCCAATCTCCCTAATGAACATAGATGCAAAAATCCTCAATAAGACACTGGCAAACAGAATACAGAGGGTCATCAAGAAGATTACACAACCTGACCAAGTTGGATTTATCTCAGGGATGTAAGGATGGTTCAACATTCGTAAATAAATAAATGTAATACACTATATTAACAGAGTCAAGGACAAAAACCATATGAACATCTCAATAGATGCAGGAAAGGCATTTGACAAAATCCAGTACCCATTCATGATAAAAACGCTACAGAAAATTGGAATAGAAGGTCTTTATTTCTACTTGATTAAGGCTATTTATGAAAAACCAACAGCCAACATCATGCTAAATGGTCAAAAACTGAAAACTTTCATGCTAAAGTCAGGAACAAGATAAGGATGCCCACTATCACTTCTCCTGTTCAATATAATGCTGGAAACATTAGCCATGCCAATTAGAAAAGAGAAAGAAATAAAAAGAATAAAGGTAGGAATGGAAGAAGTTAAACTGTCATTATTTGCTGATGATATGATATTTTACATAGAAGACCCAAAAAACTCAGCCAAAAGACTTCTAGACCTAATTGACAGATTCAGTAGAGTAGCTGTATATAAGAGGAACACTCAAAAAACAATAGCCTTCTTATACACAAATAGCAGACTCACTGAGAGAGAAATTCAGGAAACAATTCCTTTTACAATAGCATGCAAAAAAATTAAATATCTAGGAATCAACCGAACAAGGAAGCAAAAGACCTCTACACTGAAAACTACAGCACTCTGAAAAAGGAGATTGAGGAGGATATAAGAAAATGGAAAGACACTCCTTGTTCCTGGGTAGGAAGAACCAATATAGTGAAAATGGCCATACTTCCAAAACTACTGTATAGATTTAATGCAATGCTGATAGAAATTCCAACAGAGTACTTCACAGAACTACAGAAAACAATCCAAAAATTCATTTGGAACCAGAAGAGACCTAGAATAGCAAAAATAATTCTAGGCAACAGAGACAGAGCAGGGAATATCACAATTGCCAACCTGAAAATATACTACGAAGCTACTGTGATTAAAAACAGCATGGTATTGGCAAAAAAAAAACAGACCTGAGGATCACTGCAATAGATGATAAGATGCAGAAACAACTTTAAACGTACTCAGCCACCTCATCTTTGACAAAGGGGCCAACCATCGTCATTGGAGGAAAGATAGCCTATTTAATAAATGGTATTGGAAAAACTGGATTTCAACCTGCCAAAGATTAAAACTAGACCCATACCTATCACCATTCACTAAAGTAAGATCAAAGTGGATTAAAGATTTAAATATTAAGACAGAAACTCTAAGCTTGCTGGAAGATAAGTTAGGTAGAACTCTTGAAGACATTGGCATAGGAAAAGACATTATGAACAAAACCTCAGTAGCACGGGAACTAGCAGAAAGAATCACCAGCTGCGATCTTATCTTATTAAAAACTTCTGCACTGCAAGAGAAACCATCAACAGAGTAAAGAGACAACCTACAATGTGGGAAAAATTTTTTACACCTGTACCTCAGACAAAGGTCTACTCTCTAGAATTCATAAAGAACTGAAAATATCAGACACCCCAAATTCAAAGACCCAATTAAAAAATGGGCATCTGAAATGAACAGACATTTCTCAGACAAGGAAGTAAAAGCAGCAAATAAATATATGAAAAAATGTTCAACATCACTGGTTATTTGAGAGATGCAGATGAAAACAACACTGAGATTCCACCTCAGCCCAGAAAGAATGACTGCTATCAAGAAATCAACCAATAACAAATGCTGGCGGGGGTGTGGGGAGAAAGTAACCCTTCTCCATTGTTGGTGGGAATGCAGACTGGTCCAACCACTGTGAAGATCAGTATGGAGATACTTCAAAGAACTAGGGCTAGAGGTCTGATTTGACCCAGCTATTCCCCTGCTGTGTATCTTCCCCAAAGAATTAAAAGAATCATACCACAGCGATATATGTGCACCCATGTTTTTAGTGGCACAATTTGTAATAGCTAAAACTTGGAAACAGCCCAAATGCCCATCAACTGGAAACTGGATAAAGTAGATGTGTTTTTTTTATAAAATGGAATACCACTCGGCCATAAAGAACAAGAAACTAGAGACATTTATAGCTAAATGGATGCATATTGAGGCTATACTCTTAAATGAAATAAATAGGAAACACATATAAATACCAAAGTTTCTCTAGTGTGAGAAACTGAAAGTATAAATAAGATTAAAATGAATAATTGATAATTTGAAATAGGAAAATGTCCAAAGGTGTAGGTGTGGTGTGAGGGGAAGGGGAAAGGAAAGAAGGGAAAGGAAAAATTATGAGAAAAGAAAAAAATGGAAACAAAAATCTATGTAAATAGGGAAGGGTGGATGGGGTGAAGTGAGCACAGGTAATGGGGAAAAAAATAAGAACCAAGATACATCATATGCAGGTACAAGCACCCAATGATAAATGTAAATGTATTATATACCTAAAATGTACCAATAAAAGAATTTTTTAAAAAATGACTTCTGCTCAGCACCCAGGAGATAAAATTGACATATTTTTATAATATAAGCATACATTTTTTGTACATTGTGTTCATTCTTGAATAAAGTAAACTCAGTGTTGGCTTGTAGATATTAAAAAGAAAGTATTGATTTTGCTTCAATAAATGTTTTCTTTCAAAAATAAAAAAACAAAACCAAAAAAGCTGTGATTTATGCCGGGCTGAAGAGAAGAGTCTGCTTTGATGTTACCTGGTGGAACGTGGACCAACAGAAGGCAGAACGTGTCTGCTACTTTCCGTCATGTACTGTTACAGTGTTAACATTCTAGAATCATCTTTTCCACAGCCATTACATTACAGCGGAGGCAGTTAAAAAAGCTTATGGTAGGGTCCGGGAATTTAGCTCAGTGGTTTTGCCACCTGCTGAGCAAGTGCAAGGACCGGAGTTCGATCCCCGGTACCAAAAAAAAAAAAGCTTATGGTTTTTTCCTAAATTTACACAGTCAGTTCGTGACAGAGGCAGGCAGTAGACTCCATGGTTCTTAATCTTCTTGGTGTTCCTTTGACTAATTGCTGTCCTGAAGTTGTAAGTTCCTCACTATTGATCTGGTTTTGTTTTATGGGTTCATCCATCCTCTTCTAGTTCCAAAATTAAAGGAAGAAGAGCCATTACTTTTATTCTATTTTAAACAGGAAGCAAAAAGGAGAAATTGTTCTTTACAAAAGTCAAAGATACTCCTTTGTCTTCATGGAAAATGCATTATGTAACATTTACTCCCACCTCTCTGGCATTTTATTCTATTCTAGGTGACCTGAACCTTGATGGCTGCTAAGTTGCCCTAAGAATAGAATTTCCTTCATTTCAATCCAACTGTACTTGGCTCCTTTTCCTGGCATTGATTCCTGGAACACAATGAAATTGGACCCTCTTCAAGGCATCTGAGGTGGAGAACAGAACTTGACACATTTGGGTTAGCATTCATCCAAGCTCTGGGACCCCAACGGGGTAAAGGACACCTCCTTACTGGTTCTGAGGAAGACCTGAAAACTGCTCACTGGTACAAGAATATGGAGGTGAAGGAAATTTCTGTTTCCCACATACATGCTGAAACTGCTCATTTATGCAGTTGGGTTTTTATGGGTCTTGAATAATAAATACATCATCCAACAAAGTTAATGCATTTGTCTGTTTACAGTGAAAATTTCAAGCATACCTTTACAATTGCTACTTCTGGAAGACATATGAGTCAACTTACTCTAAGTTTTTTAATTGATGCCACCTATACAAATAATAGTAATAGTGCCCATCCAGTAGAAAGCAAGCCTCCTGAGGATGATAAAAGGGAACGCTACATGGAGCTGTGCTCCTGCTCCTGAATGTTACAGTTGAAGTTCTTTTTTTTTTCTTTTTTCTTTTTTTTTTTGGTAGAAGGGATCAAACTCATGACCATGCACTTGCAAGGCAGGCATTGCCACCACTGAGCTAAATCCCCAGCCCTCATGGTTGAAGTCCTAACACAATATCAGGCCCTTCCACCTCTGGATTTAATGGGCAGATAACAGTTGTTCTTTGGATTTAATCCATTGCCATTACTATTTGGCTTTGTTTGCAGTTGAAATATTCTTATTTTGACACAGGATTAGGAAATAAGTAAATGTAGTAAAATTCTTGGGTTTTATAATTATAGATAGTTATTTTCAATGTAAAATTGACACGTATCATTTGTTTTATGTCAATAATTTCCTTGATAGTAAAAATTTATCTTTCCCATTTTTAAAAACTAATTTGTTCTATTTTTTAAAAAAACAATAGCATTTGTACCATGATATACACTTTAGAAGTAAAATATGTTGATAAAAGGTCTTAGTAAGATGGAGTCGGAATTTTCAGAGCAAGCTAGAAAATGCAGTGCCTGCTGACTCCTGTCCCTCTTCTTTGCCATGCTTTCCTAACTGTGAGATGGATCTCTTCTTCCTCTAAGTTCATAGAAATTTCTGATCTTGCATATAGTGGTTTCAAAGCTTTGTTTCTACTTTACATGTATTAAAGAATTGTTTTAAAATGAGCGAACAAATAAATAATAATTTCTGAAATTATCTAACAACTATTTAATATATACATACTGTATAAAGGAAACTCATTGTCTTTTGTAAAAATTATGAGATTCTTTTCATATTGTTTTGTTTGTGCAACTAAGTAAAACCCTACAATGCCATTACTTTGCTGAATACTTTTAAGCCTTTAAAGTCATAAGTTCTCTCTAAATCATTGAGTGATAAAGTATAATCTTAATCCAGATAATAGAATGTGCAGTGTGTTAATGCACTTTGTGCTGCTAGAGTGGAGTAATAAGAGTAGACAATTTAAAAATGATGTGGTGTTATTTCTTACACTGCTGGAAGCTGGAAAGTCCAAGGTTGAGGGGCCCATATCTGGCCATGGCTCTACATCATTCCAATGATAGAAAGCAGAAGGCAAGAGAGCATTCACAGAAGAGGGAGTCCAGGAGGATATGAAATGCATCTGTTCATCAGGAGTACACTCCTGAGATGACTAACCTGCTCCATGATGGCAGAATGAATCCATCCACAAGGACAGAGAATCCTGGACCTAAGCACCTCTCAAAGATCTCACTTCTCCACACTGTTGCTTTGCATTGCAGTTCCCAACATGTGAAGTTTAGAGTACACATTGAAAGCATAGTACTCACAATGTCAGTAAGCACCAATTTAATATTTTTCCAAGGTAAGACTTCCTTTCTAATAATGCTATCCAATATTTGGAGCTATTGTTAAATGTGAACTTACATCTAGAAAGGTGGACAAGTGAGATTCTCTTCTTTCTCATTCATGTCTTTCTCTACTCTCCAGTCCTTGCTGAAACCTCTGGGGCTGAAATATCAGAAAGACGAAGGAGGATCAGAGCATTCTTCATTTGACTGGTCTGACTGTAAGTTACTTCCACACTCTCTATTCTAGGTAGATATTTAAAGCATACTCATTATTTTATGTAGATTTTTGTGAATTCCTGGTGGCTTCATTTCTGGGCCCACTCAGTTTATTTGATATAAGAAGTGCAAATGATAGTGCTCTAGTTTTTCAGGAGTCTACACAAAATCCTTTTTGGGGGAAATCCTCTTTGGTAAGAACAACAGTAGTTTTGGGGTGCCTTACTTTCCTAGTTGAGCTACATTTACCCACTCCTCTCTATTCTTGCTCCCAGAAAAGTGTAAGATCCTCCCTAGTTTACTACAAAATCTTTAACTTCCTAGGAAAACATCAGATGTCAGTCATCCAGAATTTACCTATTAGGACATCTGAGCAATAATTTTGAAGCTCTTCTCACTACATGCAACTTAGGTGATAGAGGCTCAGATTTTCACTTTACCAATCAGATGATGCTTGCATTACTCTAAAAATTATTGATCAGTTTCAAAAATCTGGAACTTTTTAATTTTTTAATCATGAAAGTAGTACTTTTTTGTGCTACTGAAGATTGAACCTTCCATACACTACCACTGAGCTATGTCTGAATCTTTTTATATTAATTTATTGATTTGATTTTTAAAATTTGAGACACTGTCACACTAGTCCAGCTTCACACTTTCTTTCCTTCCACCTCAGCCTCCAAAGAGGCTGGAATTATACACAATTATATCTGACATTTGGGATGTTGATTGGTTTTTGGTTGTTGGATGATTGTAAATGTTAAAACCTTGAAAATATGAAATAAAAATTTGTATAATTGAAAATGGTGTGATGAAGAAGATACATAACATAAAGAATACAGAAAGTTCTATGGCAAAGAAGGAAAATTGGGGCAATATCTGTCTTACTGAAATTCAAGTATAGCTCCAAGACCTAGTGATAGAATGATTCTGATCCATTAATTAGAGATTTAGTTTTTGAATGCATCTAATTATGGTTTCTGGGGAGAGATTTTCTATTGTTTCTCCACTTCTTGCCCTTGAAACACTGTACCCTAACTCACTTTTTAATGAATTTCTTTTATGGTAGAGCAGATGGAATGATGTTTGTGAGCACATGGTGGAGATATACACATTTGATAAAGTTTTGTGTCTTATGTTGAGTGTAGAAAAAAATTTGAGCCTGGCATCAATCTCCCATGATGGCTACAATATCCATGAGTCCACTACCCTCTCTGAAAGAAATGGGATGGGAAGCCCACCAGCTCTCTCCACATAATTCAATGCCAGTTGTGTAGCAATACTTTCTCTTTTCTGCAAACCCTAACAAAGTAGGTTCCATAAGTCAGTTGTCCATTGGTTACCAGAATTTAATCACAGAATGTTTTTAACTTTACAAATGATAATAAATACTGACGATGGTTTATATTCAAGAAATATTTTATTGATTAGATTGTTTTCAAAGCAAAAAAATTGACAATAAGTTTCCAATCAGTCTTTATGCTCATAGTTAATATGGCTGATGTTTTCATTAAAACAAGACTAACTTTTTTCCACAAAATACTGGAAATATAGAACAAGGATGCCAGAGGTAACTACTCACTGGATGCTAAGAGATAAGTAGTCCTGTTAGCAAGGACAGCAATAAAGAATGTTGTGAAAGGCCTCTGAACCACTCAGGGGTAGGGTAAAAAAATTAAGTAGTGAATGAAAAGCAACTGAAGCCCACCTAACTAGCTCCTTGTGACATCAGAGGTAACTACCACAGTTTGAGTCTGGGATGACCCTATGTGAAAGAAAGAACAAAGAAAACAAACAGAGAGAGAGAGAGAATGGAAAACTTTTAAGTAATATAGTAACTTAATGCAAAACACCCAGTGATGTAACTATCTGGATCTATAGCTTTGTCATGGACGAATGACTATCCTCTGGGTTATGTCTACTTTAATGTATCAAGACACACGTGTTCTTTCCATACATCAAAAGGCACTTTGCTAAAATTTCTCTCTACCATAGGGCGAACATGAGAGTTTGAGTGTTGGTTCCATGCGGTAGCTGAAGGACTAAACATGATGTGATTTCACCTGAAAGACAGCCTTAAGATATGAACTCCCAAGGTGACATAAGAAAAAGACTCTAGCATTCCAGTTTTTCTTATATTTCAACATAAATCAATAGTGACTAAGCATTGTATTACAATTTCCCCAAAACCAGATTTATCTTGGAATGGAAACAAAACAGGAATGACTTACAACTGAAGGACATTTCCCATTATTCCATACACATGTAAACAAAAAAATGGGCCTGAAAACATATATGCCCATTTACCCAGCCTCAGGGAGCTACCTCATTGAAGCTGTTTGCTACTACATGGAAAATAACCAAAATGGATTAGCTGCTTGGAATAAAAGAATCAACATTATACACTGAAGTCACAAGCAGCAATGTCCCATAGGGAGCAAATTCCTTAAAAGGAACTTTTCAAAATCCCTTTGTTATAGGTTTATCAGCTTGGGGAGCTTAATTTTTTGAAGGTTTAGAAAGGAAGAAAATTGTGGCACACACTCTAGGTTCTGATCTCTTAATCCTTCTAAATTGCTCTGCCTTGTTTAGAAAGATCTGCTTACAACCATCACTGCGGGAGTGTAAACACAAGAGCTCTCAGATCAGTCCCTGTGCTTCAGATCTGCCAGACATCATTCAGGTCTCATTTTACAGGCAAACTCTTTAGCACCACCACAAGTTTTTTCTTTTAACCAAACCACAATGCAAGGCACATGTACAAATCTTTGCATGTCTAGGTTTCCCTATAAGGACATTGGGTTTTATTCCCATCACAGTTCTTGTTTATAAGTCATTGGATTTATAGCCACCGTCTTAAACATCTGCAGTCATCATTTTTTCTCTCTTTTCTAAGGAATAACACACAGCTCTCTATGTGAATATATGGACATAAAGCAGGTATTTTCTTCCACTAACTTACAAGGAGATGTTTATTTCTGTACTTTTACTATTGAAATAACTCAAATATAAGGCTCTGATGCTGTCAACAGGGTTAGGATAAAGGACTTTGAAACTAAAACTTCAATATTTCTGGAAAGTTCCTTCACTTTCAAATTTAAAAAAGACTCTAATCTCACATTTTAACTTTGTTATTAATTGATATCCTATTTGCTATTAATTGATAGCAATAGCTCTGTTTTTCTGTGATTCATAGAATTGCACAATTTTAAAGCTGGGAGAAACCCTAGGGTCTCACTAAATACAAATCTCATTCGAGAGAGAGGGTTCCATATCCCAAACCACTAGTTTAACCTCCTTCTGGAGAAGAGCTGGAACATCTCCCCTGATTTTCTAACTTCACAGGCTTTTAAAATTTGCCAGTGTGACACTCAGTGACAATAGCAAGAACAACAACAACCCAATCAGATCCTGAACATCATGATTGCATCTATCAGAAAAATGTGGCAAGCTCTATTCCAGAGCCATAAAAAATGTTGTGCTGTTGTTCTTATTTCTAAAAAGAGTCAGAAAAAATAAATGACACATTCTTTCATCAGTAAAAACCAAAAATATCTTTAAAGAGAAAAATCTTTAGAGGCTGGCTTCCTCTGTTGGTGAACTTTGGGCTGGTCCCTACTTGGGACTGGGGACAGATGCCACAATGTTAAGTTCTTTCACCCAGTACCAAGCATTTAAACAGCTGAAACTGCCTGTGACATAATTATTTTCAAGGAGTTCTTTTCCCCTTCCCCTCCTGCTTTTAGTTTCAAGTATTATTTTTTCCAATACTGCTTTTCTCTTTTTTGTTGCCAGAAAAATCCAGGCTCTTTTTCAAAGATTAGATTACCAGCCAGCGACTTTCCTTTGTTGAAAGGATAAGCTTTCTAACAAAGGAGGTGCCTTTCAGGGTAAAATAAAATGTAATAAAACACTGGGTCACAAGGCTTAGATATTTTCAGTCTTCATAAAGCTAAGAAACTTTGTAAGTTGTCTATATTTTAGTACTAATTTCAATGTTTTTTTCTAAAGAAAATGAAAACAGAACAAAAAAATCCCTCTTATTCTTCAAAAAACAATGATATAAATACCAGCATTCTTAGTTTAAAATTCAAAAGATCACTGTATTATGTGGCTTATTGGAAAATCTGAATGTATTTCCATTGTATGTCAAATAAACTGAATAATCTTCATGCTCATATCTCACTTATTGAACTCATGATTATTTTCATCCATCTATATTAAGAAGCAATATGTAAAACAAAAGTGAAAAACTGAAAAATTTAGAATCTCCTTACTAGTTTTTTCCATTTATTCCTTGAAACCACAAAAATGTTAAAATGTGTCTTGCTCAGCATCAAGGAGTACACAATGTTAAATTAAAACACCCCAGAAGGCACTGTCTGAGACACATTGGCATGATGACAATAATATTGAACTTGAAGTCATGGGACACTGTCCCATAATGGATGTTTGGACTCCTTTTTGCTCTTTTGAGCTTAAAACATGTTTAAGTTTCCTGAGTGGACTGTATTTTCTACAGACAACTTGTCATCACCCCTACCTGCTTCTGCATCTCCTCTGCATCCCTTACAGAAGATGTGGAACTCCAGATTCCCCTCCACAGTGTGTTTCTTCTTTCTGTCTACCAGAGACAGGTTGTTATGATACCTTGCCTGATGACACCATTTAGGAAATACTTGGTTGGATGGTAAGACCAGCTCACACAGAAGGTTCCTTCCTCATGTGTGGCAGAATGTTCTAAATTGTGGTTGGGAGGCACTCACCAGGCTAAGTACAACAACTGTTTGTTAATATCAAGTTAATACACTATATACTGCTAAGCTAGCATACTGACAGAAGGGGATTTGCATGACCCTTGTAAGTTACAGGCAGGAGTAGCTCATAGGAAAAGATCCAGCAAGGTTTTACCTACTTTTTTCTATCACAATCAATAATATTACCAATAGTGAAGTAAGGGACCACAAGTTAGAATGATAAATTCATCAGTCATTCAATATACAAGTGAAAAATAAACTTTGTTTTCATTTTAACCTACTGAAAGTTGTAGATGTTCTACAGTTTAATCTTTGTAACCACAAAATAATTTAGCTTTCCTTATTATTAACTCAGAATTATATTCTCTCTTATCTATGTGAAAACCAATTTTATCTACATTATTTGACTGTTTAATTGATCAAAGAACGTAGGAAAAAGTATTTAATATATAGTAGGTTTTTAGTTCATGTGAATTTTCAACTGAATAGCATTTATTCTACAACCACTCAACAGCTTGGTACAGGATGTATCTACTATTAGAATAATTTTTGTTGTTTGAACATTGGGAACACATTCTTTGCAGTGTCAGTCAGATGAATAGTTTTGTGTTTTCCAAATATTCTCAAGGTTAATAAATCATATTGCACCACAGAAAGCATGAGCTATTTCTTGAGGTCAGGGACCATATTTAATTCAGCAGTTAGCCTAGTGTATGGCATGTATCTGTAAACATCTATTTCATGAATCATTATCATTCATAGCTAGTTGGCTTCAAAAAACATTTACTTATTTGCAGTATTATCCTCTTAGATTGTAACATGTGTACAGATCTGTATTAGTTTATAAGCATCAAAGTAAGGAATATAGAAAATTATTTTAAAGTATGATCTTTAGGCAACCGCTTATTCTTTTACAGTTAGTAAGCTTTTGTAGATACTTATGCTAGTTATTTATTGGACTTTATTACGTGACATTGGCTCATTTTGTTTATCTTTGTAGTATTTTCTAAGGTTCTAGTAAAGAAGCTTTGTATATTACTTTAAAATGATAACTGGAAGTTTGGTAATGCATATGTATCTAGAAATCTGTCCATTTCTTCTGTGTTTTCCATCTTATTGGCATATAGGTTCTCAAATTAGTTATTGATGATCCTCTGGATTTCTGCTGGGTCCATTGTAATTTCACCCTTTTCATTCCTAATTGCTTGGACTTGGGCCTTTTCTTTTCTTTTTTTGATAAGGTTGGCTAAGGGTTTGTCAATTTTGTTTATTCTTTAGAAGAAACAACTCTTTGCTTCATCAGTGGATTGGAAATTCATTTAGTTCTACTTCTTTCAAAAATTCCACTTACATATCAGTGTAAAAATTTAAATGATGGAACTTTGAAGAAAGGACAAAAAGGAGAAAGAGAATTAACACTGTTTTTAAATCTGGGAAGCTGATGGATGAGCGATACTTAAAAAACCAACAAGAGATGATGGGAAACTAAAGCCTATTAGGAAGTAACTTCAAAGCATGATCATTTGTGCTATAGAATCAATAGATTCTCAAAATTTTGAGGCATTGATACCTTTTAATTTGGGGTTATTTACTGGTTTGAAAACATAAAATTTGGTTGCTAGACTATGAGATGCAGTTTAGTTCCTAAATTCTTTCTCTAACCGATTTATTAATAGAGTGCCTCATGCAAACAATAGGAGACAACTAGATTAAATTAAATGAGATGAGATGGTAGAGAACAAAAGAAATATTGAACTCAGTGACACATGTCACATTTAAGAGTAGAGTATCATTTTGGGAAATTCTAGGTATTTTAAGAATCTGTACATTGAAATGCAAAACTTTACTAGATCTCTTGCCATATACAACTTCCCAAACCAGCAAGCTGGCTTATAACTTAAAGATAATAAAGAAGATTTTATTTCTGGAGAAATCATCTACCTAGCTTAGGGGCTTCCTTCAGATGGCAGCCAATCCAAACCACCCTCTAGGGAAATCAACTAGTGAACAGATTAACCAGTCATTTGTGGCACTCTCACCTGTAAATGTGAGGTTTTTTTTTTTAATTAAAGGAACAAAAAAACATGTATGCAACAGAAAACATGTCTGAAAAAATGTAGTTGAGTTCCACAGTGAGATTGTTGGGGTAATAACAAGAGGCTGTAAAAATAGTGGAAACATGTTAAGAACAATAAAAATACTTGTGGAAATGAAATAAATCTGCTCATCATTTCTAATCTAGAATTATGTACTGAGAATAGCTATCAAGAGTCAAAGGACAACTAAGATAATACTGGAAAAAATCAAAATCTCAAAATACTCTGTTTAGGAATTTAAGAGTACACACTTCACCAAAGAAATAAACCTAGTAAGAGAAACACACAGAATATAGGAAATAGAGGATACAATAAAAATAAAGGATAAAGAAAGAGGCTCTGAGTCTGTGATGAAGGTCTATGGTGGCAAAGGTTCAAAAAGTCCAAGTGCAGACCACCCAAGGAAAAAGATAACAGACTCCAGAGCCCAATATTCAAGCAAAAAGAACTAAAAAAAAACTTCACTACATTTGAACACATTAATTGAAGATTTATACCTCTTGTAAAACAATTTTGGAATAAACTATAAGAGCCATATGCAAATCTAGACATAATAATCAAAATATTTTTTAAAAAGCTAATAAAGTCAAACACAACACACTTCAAACTAACACATGTATAAATACGTGATGTAGTCATTACTTTTGGACTTTTCAGATTGTGCATAATGGTGTAGGATGAATATTAGCAGTAGGGGATGCATCTGTGGATGGAAAACAATGGACTTTTGAGAGCTATCTTTCAACTTGGGTGGTCAATCATGTCACTTAGAATGAAAACTCAAAGAATATGGCATGTTTTATAGAAATATGGAAGATGGTATTAGAAAAGTAACATCTACAAGATGTGAAAGTCACTACCTCTGGGAAATGGGAATCAATAGAAATCAACTTTGTTGTAGATAATTTATTTTTTTCATAAATTCCATAACTCCTTTGGAACAATTTGACTTTTGGAATAATGCACATTTTTAATTTTTTAAAAGGAGGCTAAAAGTGTGTAGTTTTTTAAAGGGCTCTGAGGTGGGTGGAACACGAAGTGATTCCAGCTCCAACAGCCCTGGATGGAGGCAGTCAGGTAGGAGTAGAGTGAGGGGAGAGCCTGGAGACACAGAATGGGGTCAAGGCAAGGAATGTCTTGAAGTGCAGAATAATAAGGATTTAGGACTTTGAATTAACAATGATGAGATGATCGTCTAAGTTCCAAAAATAAAAAGTATATACTTACAATTTTTTTAACCAGTCAAGATAGTTATGTCATGTTAGAAAATCTCAAAAATAAATGAAAACTAGCTAATCTTTTAAGAGAGGGTCTGATATTTTTGTCTAGCCCTTAGAACACACAAGCCAAAAAAGAAAAAATGGATAATGGAAACTGTAGGCTCCTGTTCACATTCACCATTCCGTCTGGTGCAAGTTGACCGAGTGAGCCAGTTATGAAAAAATAAGACTTGGCTATCCCTCTTTTCAGTGTAGTCTCTGAGTATCTGAGAGCTGGAACTGATTTAAAAGCAACTGGTCTAATCCAATAACTGCAGATCTTTTTAGAGACAATGCCCAAACTGTGATCCAAAACCCACTTATTTATCAAAAAGTGCTAACACTGCAATTAAACCTGAATAGTGAAGTGTGAGTTTAGAAAAACCAACTCATACATTAACAGCTTTTATCTGAAAAGAAAAGCAAATAAGACATGTGCCATAGGTTCACCACCAGTGACTTTAGATATATTTAAGATCTGAGGGGGAAATATTTATTACTTTCAAAAGATAATCAGCCCTCTATTCCCCTGAATCCTACATCCACAGATTCAACCAACTGTGGATTAAAAATATTTTTTAAAAAATTGAATCTATGAAGAATATATACTGATATTCTTGGCAATATTCCCTAAGTGATACAATATAACCAATATGTACATAAGATTTATATTGTATTGGGTATTATAAATAATCTAAGATGATTTAAAGTATACTGGAGGGTAAGATTAGGTTATATGTAAATACTATGTCATTTTATATAACAAATGAGTATCCTATTTTGGTATCCATGTGAGGCCTTGAGACCAATCCTTGGTTGATACTGAGAGATAATTTTTAATTTAAGAAAGCTGAAAAACAGAAATTTAAAGTACATCATTAAATATCTATATATTATAAGTCTATGTCAATTAGCAGTCACAACATGACTTTTATATACTTTTACATGGTTATATATTAATTTTATTAGTGAGCTACTTGATAATATGATTCTTAGAGTCAGTCTTATTAAAGTGTAAAATCATTCTGATCTTGCTGTACAAAAGGATAAAAAGACTTTCAAAATCAGTAATAGTAAAAGTATTCATATATGTATATATGTACAAATATGCACACATACAATTTGTCCAGTGTGGCATGCCTAGTAAAAATCTACACTTTGAGTTTTATAATGTGTAGAAAATTTTGAGGTAGTTAAAAATTATCAAGTGTTTTTATTCTTGTCCTTATTATTTGAGTTTTTTTATTCAAATCTAGTGTAATGGACATGTCTAAGGTTCCTTTTGGTTCAAAATTCTTATCATTATTTTCTGAACCTCCTCTTGTGAAGATCAAACCCTAAGAAAATAAAAATCATTTGCTGAGTTCCTTAAGGGACACAGGGCTGGGGTGAACCAAACCCACTCTGTGGGTATTGTGTTTGATGTCCTGAGTTCCTTCCTCTTCACTGCCTCATGCACTTGCTGATGTCAGAATTCTAACTATGGATGTTTGAGTTAGCAACCTTCACAGATTTTCCACATGTTGACATATTAGGTAAATGTATTCTTTATGGGAGCAGTTAATGCTGTTGGAAGAGGTATCAGGAAAACACAGTCCAGTTACAGCCTGATTTAATTTGGGTAGTAAACACCATGGGAACAATAGTTGATGTTGGCAGAGATCCAACATAAGGAGGTACACAGAGTCACAGGACAACCAGAGGGAAGTGAAGAAAAATAAGGCAAAACATATGAAGCAGTAAGGGGAGGAGAAGGGAGAGAGAATGCCAAGAAATCTGGGCACATAAACAAATGAGTAATGTTTTTCATTGGTTGTTCAAATGCGTGCATATGTGTTTGCACGTGTGTGTGTGAGTGTGGTCAGAAAGCAGTTTATGGAATAAAAAATTCTGCAAGTTATTCTCTTAGAGTTTCTAAGACCCTAGAAATACCCTTTCACATTATGCTGAGATGCTTATTTCAAGTTTGTTTTATAAAGGATTAATTTACATAATACATAAGCATTATACACTTAAATCACAATATTTTCACCAAGTTAATCTCATTGATTCCCCTTAGTATATGTGAATATTTGTACCTATTAAACAGTTTTCTTTGCAGTCAAGGAAACAACAAACATTAAAGAAGCTAAAGAGGGTTAATTTTCTTACTCAAATTAAACACATATTTTTTTCCTCTACTAGTAATAACCTACTTAACAAGTTAACAATTTTTAAAATTGCAAGCAAATTGCAAATTTGTTCTTTCTAATTCATTGTTTTTTTAAAAAATCCCAGGATATATTACATTCTAAACACTTCTTATAGCCAATATTATCAAAACCTTATTATTTTCTTTGCTTCAGTGCTTTTCTAGCTGTTTAGTAGTCTTAAAACCACAAATCTTATTGCAACTTTCCAGGTATTACACATCAGTGATTGTTCATACAAAGTGTTTGAGAGTTGCTATGCCCTATCTATTCAAACTTCCCCAGTTTCTCATGTACAATCTTTCCTGTGTTTCTAAATATACAAACACTTCATCTAACAGATGGCAAGTGGAAGCATCACTGGGCCCAGAAATCAATCCAAAGCTTCTAAGCATGAGATGACCCGAGGCAAGCAGCAGAAGGAAAGAGAAAGGCAAGCTCGGATGTTTTCAGAGAAAGGACTGACTGTCCTTCTCTGGAGTTTGGGAAACCATTCAAAAAATTGGGCAAATAAAATTGGCCAACGAAGAATGAATTCATTTCATACGTTGAATCATATTAATAAGGCACATTGAAAGTGGCACTGGGCTCTTGATTATCTAAACTTAGGGTATAGAATTGTATCTTTAGTGTTATTCATTTCTATTGAAATGTAGCCCAACCAACATATCATTCCATTTTTAAGACGTTCTCTGAGTTCTCACACAGAAATCTTCCGGGCTGGGCCGGTGTTTTTAATATTTCTGAAATGATGCAAACATCGTTAAAGAAAAAGTGGTAATATAATCCTAAAACATGAGCACTTCTTGATATTTTTGTCTCAGTACTTACTTTACTTAGATGACCCTCTTCTTAATATATATCCATGAAATTTTTTCTTACATTTTATCCCAATATATTTGAATGGGTTTAAGTTTTTAAATTAATGACTAAGGAAGTAGAAATTACACTGTGTTCCTTCATTAGCAAGAACCTAATTTGATCTTATGAGTGATTTTGAAATTTTAATTGTAGTTTATATTTCATATTTTAAAATAATTAGATTTCCTACATACTTTCTTCATAATATAATATTGGAGAAAAAATTTACCAAGACAAACAACATGTAAATTAAACCTCTTACATCTGACATCAATTTCTTTGTTGTAACTCCTTAATATTGTTTATTCTAAATGTGACTTGAACTCCTTTTTCCTTTTAGATTGCACCCTGTAAAAGTGCAAAGAAAATTCAATGGATAACAAATGGATTAACTTGTAGAATATTGCAAAACCACACAGTCCAATATCATGGGCAACATAACACAATGGGAATATATGGGCTCCAGGGACTCAAGGCCTTGTATGGACCACTGCTATGTCAGGAAGCAAAGGGAAAGGGAGGAAAGGGGAAGTGGAAAAAGGAAGGGAGAGAAGAAGAAAAGGAAGTAGGGAGGGAGGAAGAAAGGAAGGAAGGGAGGGGAAAAGGAAGGAGGGAGAAAAAGAAAGATAGAGAAAAGAAAAAAGTAGACAACCTAGTATTTAAAATTATATCAAGTTTAAAAAGTGCTCTGAACATAACAAAGAACTAACGTGTCTAATAAAGAGTGGAGAGAATGATTCCCCACATGGAGAACATAGGGTGGTAAAAGGCTGCCATGAGACCAGCTGTGAGAAGAGGGGATGAAGATGCGTCACCAGAGGCATATCTATGAGCAAGAGTCACCTGGACAGGAGCTTTATTAGCTCCAAAAAGCAAAAGAACAAGCAAAGCCTTGTTAGAACAAGAGATGAACAAGGGAGAGAAAATTAGTAGGTTGGGCGGCTGACAGAATGTTTACCCAGGGGGATTTTTGTATTGAAAGTAACTGAAGGATTTTAGGCAAAACAATATGCATTAGTTTTCTACTTCGGTGTAACAATGACACCAAAATATAGAGGCTCAACACAACATTTTTTGCAAGATTTCTCTAGTTCAGGAAATCTAATTGCATCTTACGGAGGGCCTCTGGTTCCGTTCTCTCACAAGACTGGATAAGGGAAGAGGTATCTCATGGCTTGACTTGCAATCCATTTCCAAGTTCACTTGTATGGTATTGGCAGGATTCAGTTCCCTGTCAACTGTTGAATCTCAGGTCCTATTTGGAGGCCATTCCTAGACCTTGCTTCATGAATCAGTCAATATGGGATTCACAGCATGGCAGCTTGCTTCATCAGAGAATGTAATGGAAAAGAGAAATAGATAGAGAGAAATAGAGAGAGATAGGGAGACAGAAAGAGGCAGAGACAGAGAAACAGAGAGAGAAGAGAACAAGGCTGAAGTCACAGTCATTTGCAACATAGACCCAGAAGTGACATACCACTACTTTTATCCTGTTCTGTTCACAAGAAGTTGATATATCCAAGCAACTTTCAGGGGAAAGCTGCACCATAGTCTGAATATTAATAGATGTTGACAACACTTTTGGCTTCCTTAGAAGGCAGACAACCATAAAATATCATGATTTTATAATTTAGTGTACCTTTATACTTTAGAAGAATTACTAGGTCTTTGTGAAGAATGGCAGGGATTCAAAGTAGAACAGGCAGACTTAGGTACATCTTTCAGAATGGGATGATGAATTAGACATAAAAAATTTAAAAGAGGATTCAAAAATTTCTGGCTTACTAACTAAGTTGTCAATATCCTGCATTTGGATGGATAAGACAATATGAAGAAAATCTAGAATGAGAATTGATTAGCAATAGCTAAATCTTAGAAGCAGCCTGTATGTCCATCAACAAATGAATGGGTAAAGAATGTGTTGTTTATACAAAATGCAATAGTACTCTACTATAAACACGAATAAACAAGTCATTTGTAGGAAAATGGATGTATCTTGAGACTATATTAAGTGAAATAAATCAGACATAGACTTAAATATTGCAGGATTTCTCTTATACAAGACATCCAAATTATAAATAAAGAGAAAAATAAAAGAGATGGATCTTTTGCTAATGACAGGGAGACCAACAGACAGAAGAAGGGAAAGGGTGTTGAAGGAGATGAAAAAAGAATTAAGATGTGTTATGTGCCTGTACCAACTCTTCACAAGGAATGAATCATTGTGAACTGCAAATGTACACGAACAAAAAATAAAAATCGAAAAGAAAGAAAAATCAAAATATATATATATATATTTATGAAATGTTTATTCAACACATTGTCCATTTCAAAATAGATTATATGATTTTTCAATCTGATTTTAAGAACGAAACACATTGTAAATATTTTTAAAATACATGTGAGTTTTCTGAAATTAAACTTTTATTCCACAGGGTCCCACAAGGAAAAATACAAACAATAAATAAAAACTATTTAAAAACTAGATTTTTAGGTTAGTGTAAGTCTTCTAATAATTTAATGAAACAAACTGTTATGAACTGTTCCATAAAATAACAATTTTTCTATCTTCAGAGGCAAGCAGCAATTAAGAAATCGTGTCAAGAGAATTCTGAATGAAATGGAACATGTATTAATTTGGATTCACAAATCATCTATTCAATCACTATTTAATACTGTGGTGAATTACAGTAAATCTTTTATTATATGTGAAACTTTAAATAATTTTACATTCATAAATTCTTTACAGATGAGGTGTGGTATGCTCAGTCACAGACTTTAGTTGTACATGAAACTAAAAAAATACCTTGGTGCTTTCATTTTAACCTCCTCTTACGCTGTGTCTCATGTGATAGTGAAAGACATTATGAGGGACTCAGATCATTTACAAGACACCAAGACACGCACATCAATGTGGCCTAGAGTCACTGAGAAGACTAATAATTCTTCTGTTAACTGCTAATAGTTCTTCTACCAAACAAGTACACCTCCAACCAGCGATCCTTTCCACACCAAGTTCGCTTGTAAAATATTGCTGAGGAATGGTAAGGCCATTTCCCAGAATGTCATCTGCATAATGATCCAAAGTATCTGCACTCATGCAATCTGAGAAGGTGAGAAATTTGACAGGGGCAATGGAATGTATTAGCACCACGGCTAGACACTCAGACATCCTCATCTTCTAAAATACAAAAGAACAAGAAAAAGGTGCACGTACAGCATAGTTGTTTTCTTTCTTATTTTGTAATTACAATTCATGACTTATTTTCTGTACTAGTTTTTATTGGACTACAGTGCATGTAAGCTTCACACTGAATTATCTCTTGACCATGATCGCTTTTCATTTATTAGTTTGAGGTTATAGATGCCATACTTACAATAATGAACCTTCCAACTCATGAAAATTGAATGTTACTCATTTAATGGGACTTTTTTATTTCTCTCAGCAAGTTTTATATCATAATTCTCTGAAGAGAGGTTTTCCACATCTATCATTTGAAGTATTCAATATGATTGAAAAATAGGGTGAATCTCTAGTTTTTTGATTTATTAAAGACACATTGCCATTTACCCTCTGACTTTGAGCATACTTATTCTCATTGTTCTTGCCACTTTCTGAAGCAGTTCTGAAAGTCTTCGTTCACAAATGTCTTTAGTTATACTGTTGCTGCTGCCTGGTTATCCTGAATTGATACAAAACCTTTACCTTTCATGGTTATTTTAACCTTGAAGAAGAGGCAGAAATCACATGGGGCCAGATCTAGTGAATTAAATACATGAAAATACACTATAATGTTTTTATTTGATGAAATTTCCTTAAAGGGTTGATCATTGAGTTGTGATCAGAAACTATGGTGAATACAGTATTTAAAACTTATTATAGTAAAAGATGCACTATCATTAATCTCCCTTAAATACTCAAAATTCCCCCCATGCTTCCAACATGTTTATCCCATAGTTCTTGATAATGTGTCTTTTACTTTAATAAATTTCTTTTTAAAACTTTAAACATTCGCTGTATTTTTTTATCACTCCTCTTATCCATAGGTATCTGATGCTTTTTGGTGCTGCTCTAAAGGATATTATAAACATAAGCAGCATTCTAGAAGACACATAATTAGTCAGGAAAGGTAATCACAATTTTGGCTTCCAGCTTTATTGATTACTTTTACAGCTGGGAGGGAGAGAGAATTCTATATAAATGGAATCATAAGGTATGTAAACTCTCATGCCTGACTTCTCACAATCAAATTTATAAAGCAATTCATTCATGTTATTATCATGAAAATAGTCTAGGCTCCAGTTTGGGGAGCTAAGCTTTGTTATTTTAACTTTCACATTTAGATTTTAAAACCTTTTAGAATCTTCAATTTGTCTACAATAATTTTATATATGATATGACAAAACTTTAACTCAATTTTTCTGTATCCAATATTCAATTGACCCAATATCATCTGTTAAAAATTTCATTATTCAGGCTTTTCCCATGTAGATACTTAAGTTTCCAGTGTCTTACAGTGAAAATATGAACTTTTCTTTACTACATTGATTTGTCACTTTTGTTACAAGTGTCATGATTGTTTGTATCATGTATCATTCTACATTACTTCTGCTGTTCCATTGTACAAATTGTATGATTGTGTTAATACCACACTGTTTAGACTTTCAACAAAACTTGATATTTTGCAGTGTAAGTCCTCTAAATTCATTTTTCAATACTGTCTGCACTTCTTGGATTTTGAAGTTTTCATATACATCTGAGAATTTGCTTTTGATCTGCATATACTGACACACATAATCTTACAAAGCCAGGAATTTTGATTGGCATGGGGTTGCACAGTTGAGGGGATATTGCTAATATCTGTCTCAGTGATAATTCCTCCAGTACATAAACATAGTACATGATTTAATTTGTTTATTCTTTTTCCATCCTTTCACAAATATTGTTTAGTAACATTCTATGTTGAGTTTTTGTACACTGTTCATTGGATTCATTCCTAGGTATTTTAGATGGTTGATGATGCCAAACTCATCCTAATTCAACCAACCAATAAAATCAAAATAAAATAAATATATATACATATACATATATATATGATTTTATTCATTGAGTTTTGAGATGATTTGGAAGGCCACAACAATCAACTGGTACAACATCTTTTATCAGGTTAATAAAAGTCCCTCTATTATTAATATGCCAAGAGATTTCTTTCAAGAAAAATAAATATTGACCTTATCAATATTTTTCTGTACCTAAATAAATTATCTTTTTCTCTTATGTTATTAATGTACTAATTTGCATTGTCAATTTACAAAAGGTTGTATAACTCTTATATTACAAGAACAAAGACTACTTTATGTATTATTTGATTAATTTTGCTGGTATTATGTTTTATATTGTTGTACCTATGTTCTTAAAGTAAATTTGTTTGTAAGTTTCCTTTCTTAAAATGCTCATGGTTTTAGCATCAACTTACATTTGCCTTCTAAATGTTTTTGGGAAAAGACATATGCAGCGGTGTGTACCTGGAGTCCCAGCGACTCTGAAGCCTGAGGCAGGAGGATGGCTTGATTCCAAAAGTTCCAGATCAACCTAGATAGCATAGCATGAGGTAGTCTCAGGAAAAAAATCCACAAAATATTTTGAAAGGCATTCTGTCAATTTCTATTCTCAAAAGAGCTGTGTGATGATTTTTACCTACATTTTAGGAAAAACTCAAAAGCATAGTCTTTTGGTATTGGAATTTTCTTAGTGAAAAGTTCAAGTTGGGGATCTATTTTTAAAAGATACAGAATTTATATCTAAACTTTTAATTTTATATTAGTTTTAGTAAGTTATGCTTTCCATGACAGTCATTCATTTAATAAAATTTTCATTGTACTTTATTTTCATTATTTTCTCATTTCACTTACTACCTCCTTCTACTTGATCTAGCTTCTTTTAAACTTTTTCACATGAGAATTTAGATTGTTGAATTTTCTCATTTTCATCTTTTTTTCTGAATCTATTATTTTATCTCTCAGTGTGGGTGTACCACCATTCTAAATTTCATACAACAATGTATCATCATCCTATTTTAGTTCAAAATATTTCTAATTTCCATATGATTTCTTCTTTGCCACATGGGTAATTGACAGATGTTTATTTTAAATATTGCTTAATCTTCAAATTCAAGGATTTTATTAGTTATTTTTCTGTTTTTATTATTTTCATTTGTAGTGTAATTGTAGTTTTGTCAGAATATATTCTGTATGATTTCATTTTCAAATCCTTTGAAATTTGTTGGCAGTTGCTTTATGGATCAGCATGTGGTGACCTATACACACTTGAAAAAAAATGTATTATGCATTTGTGTGGTGTTTAGATACAGAGAGATACAGATATATAATAAATATGTACATATATACAATGTATATACTGTGTATATATATACTCCATATATAGACAGAAAATTATATATATTCCACAGTATATATTACATATTTATTAAGCCATGTTGTTTAATTATGCAATTTATATTTCTTTCTATAGGCCTATAGAACACTGACTTTTTGTTCACTTCACTCATCAGTAACTGAATGAGGTATATGTAAATCCCAAATTATGACTGTGAATTTTTTATGACCTTTGAGTTCATAATATTAGTTGCATATAAGTTTAGGCCTGTCTATATTTCTGCTGAATATATTCATTAATAACATTTGATATGCAGCTCTATATTGGGGTTACCATTTGCCCTATTCACATTTTTCTTGTTTTTAATTTCATCTTTTCTGTAACCTTATATCAAAGACAAACACATGTAAGAAGTAAATACTGAGTTATTTTATTTTCTAATCCAATTATTAAACATTGGCTAAAAAATTTGTATTTATTCATACCATCTCATACTTGTTTTCTAATTTTCCCATTATTTCTTTGTTTCTATTTACATTCTTTGTCTTTTCTTTTTTAAATAAATCTAGTATTTTTATCTTTACACTTCTCCTCTATTACTGTCTAGTAATACTGCTATTGTTATCTTTGTTGTTTCTGCTAAGATTCTTTTTTAAAATATGAAAAATATATGTAAAATGTACCACTTAAGTGCACAGTTCAGTGCCCTAAATGGAATTTACATAGTTTTACAACCAGTACTAGTATCCACTTCCAAAACTTCATTTTCCCAGACTGAAACCCTACACTCTTTTTTCTTTTGGTACCAGGTATCGAACTCAGGACCTCGCACTTGCCAGGCAGGCATTGTGCTGCTGAGCTAAATCCCCGGCCCCTAGAACCCTATATTCTTAAGCAGTAACTTCATTTTTTTCTACTCCCAGTCCTTGGCAACTATTATTTTTACTTTCTGTCTCTATAAATCTCATTACTCTAGGTACCTCATCTTTGATCTTTTTGACTGGCTTATTTCATTTAATATAGTCTTTTTAACAATCATCCATGTCATAATATGTATCATATTATAAGACTCCTGCATTTTCTTTCATTTCCTTCTTCTTCCAGTGCAGCCATATACTTGAAAAAAGGCACACTCAAATACAAAGATATTAGAAAAAAAGACATGTAAGTATAAAGAAGGTTGGAAGAAAAATCTGACATTTTCAGAGAGACTGGCTCATCATTTATTACTAAACAAAGGAGAATATGTAAAAGATACTTACAGGTACAATATGAATTTAAAAGAAGACTAGCAATAGAAAAATATAATAGAAGACTAGCAAAGTCATTAAGTATCAAGTTAATCTTTTCATGGTGAAAAATAAGTAATATTTTCATGATTATTGGATACATAGGCAATGTGTCTTCACATACTACCACTGCAAAAGCATAGGCCACAAAGTAATTTCTGTTAATGAGTCAACACTTACAAGTACGGCTAAAGTATATTAGGGTACTCCAGAGGAGTGGAACCAATAGGGTAGGTACAGAGATACATAAACACATAGGTTTTTCACTACAAGGAACTGGTTTACAAGATTATAGATCTTGAAGAGTCCAACAACTTCAAATGGCAAGCTGAAGACACAGAAAAACAAATGTTGTAAAATATCTCAGAACTAGTGTGAATGATGGTAAAATATCAGCACAAGCTCAAGTCCAAGTTCACCTCCAAAGACAGAAGGATGATGTCCCAACCAAAGATAGGTGAACAGAAAGAATAGTTTCTTACTCAACCTTTTATTCTATCTGGGGCATCAATGGATTGAATGAGGTTCTCCACACTGGGGAAGGACCGTCTGTTCTAGTCAGTCTCTGGGTCACACCCAATGCCTGAGCACCAGGGGAATCAGTTAAGTTGATGTCTAGAATTAAGCATCCCCTCAAGGTTTCATTGACTTCAAGGAGCTAGACCTGGACAGCGAAACACTTTTGCATTTGTTCACTTTGTCTTATTTGTATCTCAAGATGGAAAGTTGTTTATTTTCCCAGGCCAGAATGAGATGAGCACTGTTATCCATAAGTACATTCAGTTCAATATTTGTTTTGTTGCCCTGGGGTCAAATTTTACTGTGTCCAGTGAATTGTCCAATGAGAGTAGATGAGAGTCTTTGATCAGGATATCATTAACATACCAGTTTCTCATTTAAGCATCCTGGAATGTCCAGATGGAACATATGGATTGCTACTATTTCTCTTTTGCAACCAAGTATTCATGTCACTTCAAGGAAGTATTTGTGACTGTTTTCAGTCTCTAATTAATCAGTATGTTTGCCAAAACATAAATAAATAAAACAACATGATGACAGTGGTGCATCATTCCAAGACAGTCTTGACTTCTTTGAATAAGGAATTCCTGAAGTGTTGTGAATGGTGAAATAATAAAATAAATTACCTTTTATAGATGACTTGCCTCAAAGTGGAAAGCATTTCATTCTTTTTACATATATACTTAAGCTTTCTAACATTATTATTCTATTGTAATTAAGAAAATTTCCACACCTTATGAGGGTTATTTGATTGGAGAATTTATCTCTCAAGGTTGTTTCTGAAAAATATATTTCAAAGAATAACATGTTCCATGACAGAAGCACAACAAGATTTGTGCATTAAAAATGGCAGCTCCTATGTAAAACACTACTACAGGAATTCCAACATTTCATTAAAACGTCTGGCATTTCTAAAAAACCTTACTAAATATTTTGGTTACAACATAACATTACCTCAAGGAAGTCCACAGACTGTCCCTCCACACGTATGTTAGAAAAGGTCCTGTCATGAGCCATGAAATTGGCTCTCAGACTTCCAGCACTTCCAGTCAAAACTGATGATGTAAAGTAGTCATAAAAAATTACAATTCTGCCCACAAAGGGAGTGTATTATCAGAGTCTCCAATTTATAGATGAAGAAATGGTTTCAGATAACTTATGTGTTAGGTTTGACTAACCAGTTAGTGGCAGAACTAGTCCCAATGCCATTCAAATAGCTGTTAAAGCTCTCCCACATGTATTTGTTTTGTTTTATTTTGTTTTGTTTTTTGGTACGGGGGATCAAACTCTGGTCCTTACGCTTCTGCAGCAGGAGGAGAAAACACTGAGCTAAATCCCTGGCCCTTCCACATATATTTGTAAATGAGAAGAAATTTAAACTTTGAAGATCTAGATGTAAAAATGGTAGTGATTCACAAAATGGGGACAATTTTTTGTGCTTAGAACTGTTTGAATTTTGCAACATGTAGAATTTTAAATGTAAAAGTGATATTTTGTATTACTTATCAATTAAAAAAAGGAAATCCAGGCAAAATTTATAAAAGCTAATACAGTATGGTAGGCACAGGCTCCATATGTTTTCTTTTCATCCTCATAGACTAATATGCTCTCCAGAGGATACATGGATCTGAATTTTAGAAACAAAGAATGACAGTAATCTTTTCCCTATGACCTTAATTGGATCAACTGGGAGTGTGTGTGTGTGTGTTGTGTGTGCTGCACACGTGGGCACTTGGGTGGTGTATGTGGCATGTTTTGTGTTCAGGATAATTTTAAGAAGGCTGGGAAACAGGATAAATCATACCAGATTTCAAAATAGGAATAGGCAAGTCTAAAATCCCATGAATTTTCACTAAATCTTAATCCAAGACAAATAACTGTTTCATTAATAAACTGAGTTATTTGGCACATTTTTTCTCATAACAGGAACACAAAGTATAAGTAGGAAAGAGCTTCAGTTTTAGCCATGGCTAGCCCACTGCCCAGAGGGGAAACATTTGTGTCCACTTTGCCTCTCTACGCCCTGTTCCCAAACTGCAGTGCTCCAAATCCTACGTTCTGCTCTTTCTCCTCTAATTTTTACCAAGTCTAAAGGTTAAGAAAGAAGAAATTGTCCTTCTAAGTCTTCATGGTTGAAAATGCAACCATTTCTCTATATTCTCTATTTAAAAATTCTTATTTCTTGTGCACTATGTGAATTTCAAGTAGATATTAAGAAGTGGGTAATCTGATTACATAAATGCAAATAAAGTATATATGACTAATAGTTTGACTAAATCTTTCCAGGAATAAGTTTAATTTAAAAGGAGAGCTTATCTCTAGCTTGAATGAAAATGTAATTTAGCAGAAAATCTATAATTTCAAGCATAGTACAGGTTAAACATCTCTAACCCAAATATTTGAAATTTTCCCAAATCCAAAAATTTTTGAGCATCCACATGACGGCATCGATGGAAAATTCCACACCTGATCTCCTGCAATGAGCAAAATACAGGCACGTTAAAAATATGATATAAAACCACCTCCCGGCCATGCACAGTATATAAGGTGTATATGAAACTTAAGAACATTCCTTGGGCTGGGGTCCAACCTCTCATATATTTCATTATATATATGGGATTATTCCAAAATCTGAAAAAGAAAAAGGATAGCCAACATCTGAAACCTTCTGGTCCCAAGCACTTTGAATGAGGAATACTCAACCTCCGGTAGCAGGAAGGGGCTGGGAATTATAGGTGGCCCTGTTCTTACCCGCACTACTCAACCAGCTCTTTTGGTTACCACCACCTGCAGCTTTTGAGACCTCTGTCTCTTGATGCTAGCTCACACCAGGGTCTTCGGAAGCCAGGAAGCAGGCCTTCTTCAATTTCAGAACTTCACCTATTTATGGTCAGGTTTTCCTGTGGCTTTTCTCCTGCTCTGCTCAGTGCTTGATAACCACGGCTGCCTGCTTCTTATCCTATAGAACTGGCCTGTCCAACCCACCAGGGCGGCAGGGCTGCGTGAGGCCCTGGACAGCTAGGAATGCTGCCCCACAAGATCATAAGCTTTTGATGCTATTAGATGAAATTTAGAGATATTATTCATGATTCGATTACCTGCTACTCCAGGACAGACTTAAGTAGCAGACAACAGAATGTGTTGTGTTAACTGGGACGCCTGCCACACAGTCAGAGGGATGGAAACCCGCATGTTTCACATGTGACCCGCTCCTGTGAGACTTGGGCAATAAAACACTGCCAGTCTACTCTTCAACCTACATACAGGTGTGCGTGTGTGTGTGTGTGTAGACAGGCATTTATTGTTATTAAGCAGAAATATAAGTTTTCTCATTTAATTATTAAATGTAGGCCTGTTTTGTTTTGATATTGTGATATTATAATAAAAATGCAAAAAATAAAAGTTTTGTTACTTATGTGCACTAACTATATATTTCATATGAGATTCAAGATAATTCCTCTTCACTCATTGATACCTAGGTAGCCCAAAGATTGGACCCCCATGTTGCACGAGGGGATGAGCAAGACCACAAAGTGAAGAGGATTCAGAAAAGGCTAGTTCCATGTAGCAATCTTACCCCTTTCTTGTCTGAGCAGAATTACAGTGTTGTGTGTGACCTTTTATTTGATTATAAGGAATAATAGCAATTAACTTTGTACAATGGGGACAGCTGAGAGGGGTCCTTAATATGATTGATATAGATTTTCCCAGAAAAGAAGTTATTAATAACAGTTGCTAGCTGTAAGTCCACATGTGTTTCTTCAGTAATTTTAGCTGCTAACTTGCCAATTTGGATATGGGTAATGAAAAGCAGGCATTTCACAAAATATTAGTAACCAAGAATTTCGAGATTAGGAGGGCGTCGGCCAATCCTCACAATGTTTGCATCCTTTGGGTATTCTGGAGAAATTAAAAAATATTGGCTGATACTGCTCGTTACTGTGAAGGACAATTTTTGTAAGTAATTTTGCCAAGAATCTATTGTTTTAAGCAATTCACAAAGGAGGCCAAACTGGTGTTCATTCACCCTACTTAAGTATTTCTGGTTCAAATTATTTCTTGTAACAATCATTTCTGGCAGATGAGTGAGTTTAGATTGTACTGGTATCTAGATGGAGAGAGTAGGAGGCTGTTTCCAATTCCAGACTATATTAAAGAGTATGGAAAAGATCTTTTCAAAGATAAGGACAATGATTTACTCTTTAAAACATTTTTCATCACCAAGAATGTTTTCTTTTAAATGAGGTCCATTTACAATATCTTATCTGTGTATGTGTGTTTGTGTTTCATTTTCCAAACCCTAACAACAGGCATTTTGAAGCCTATATTTAAAGTAAATATTTCTTTACCCATGTAAAAGAACATAATAATATCTATAATTCAACACACCGATTGACAGAGATATTTTATGCGGGAATGTCTTATTTATATAGCAGGTAATATTTTACACTCCTAATTATTCATCTTTCTTTGAAAGAGAAACTTAATGATGTACCATTGAACCATTTTGTCTTACATCAAAGAAGTTCAGGACTTTCCAAATTACTAATTCAGTGAAATAAAAGTATTAGTTTTTTAAGCTTAAAGTTATCATACTATTGTTTTATGAAAATTAAGTCATGTGCTTAGAACTACCAAATAAAACCAGAATTTTGACCATTCACTTGAAATCAGGTCTTAAAAGCCCTGAAATAGTCAAACTATTCCCTCTGAGTTGAAGATTTTGCCACATAATCGTGGCCTCAGCTTGATACAATTCAGGCAACACTAACAATCAACATTATAAGAGTTCTCACTTGTCTACTTGAAGTTCTTTCTGTTATTATATTAATTTTACTCTAAATATAGGTGTTTCTGTTAAATTGGTCAAGTAAGAAATATATATTTTTGTTCCAGTGCTGTCAGCAGCCATCAGATTGTGCATTTCAACAAAGACATACATTAAAAATTCACTAAGCTTCAATTTCCTGACAATTTAGATTAATTCATTATAACCATAACAACATCACAGAAAATATGCAAAGACATGATGAAGATTGAAATATAGGCTGAATTTATCATCCACCTCATCAGCAGCATATATTATCCTAGGAATAATGTTTAGCAGCTGATCTCATCAGCTATTTATTTTATTTATTTATTTGTTTGCTTTATTTAGTTTATGGACATTTATTTTAATTTGAATTTAACCTTCAAAAAGTAATATAAACCAGAAGTGTAATCTTAATCTTTTCTCCATTAGACTGATAAAAACAATTGAGCATCCAGAGGCTGTACAATTTGTCTAAGATGTTACAGCTAGAAAGCAGGAAAGGCAGTATTCCAGCCAGTTTCTCACCACTGCAGCAACATTTGTGTTCACAAAGGTAACATTATTTATTTCCTCCATTAGTTCAAAGTCATTCATGACATTCCAAAAACAGACTGTAAATAAACATACATACATGTACAATATGTAATCATGTATTTATCTTCTAAGTAAAAGAAATACAATGAAAGAGAGTATAGGTACTAGGAAGAAAAACAGAGATAAAAGCACCTGGCTTGTGGTAATGGACTTATGTTAAATAGAGTCCACTCGTGAGGCCTGATGGGAAGGGTATCTTGGGGGTTAAGTGCCAGTCCCACTGCAGAGAGGATGGCAGGGGACGAGATATCCAGGCAGGCAGCAAGCAGCCAGAGTCAAATTCCTATGGTGGCATTCCTGGAGTGTTTGAGGATCCACAAGCAAGCCAAGGAGAGGAATAATCAGCAAAGACTGGGTCATGCAAGAGGAAATCAAAGCAGAAAGGAAGGAGACAAACATTTATAAGCCTCTGGAAGTCATTGTTGAATTTTGGCTTTTATTCTGAATGAGAAGAGAAACCATTAGGAAGATTTGAAAAGAGAACTTAAGTCATCTAATATCTTAACATATCACTTAATAACCATGCAGCAAGTAGGCTAGGGATTCTAGGATAGAAGCAGAATGATCAGTTGTTCAGCTAATGTGCTTGTTCAGTGCAGAGGTGACAAAGGCTTGGATCCCAGTGGAAGAAGGGAAAATGCAGAAGAGGTTATCTTGAAGACAGAGCTGGCAGTGTTTGTAAATAAGTTGAATTGGGGTGAGGAAAGAAAAGAATCAAGTAGGTGCAGTGGGGTGGAATCTAATGAACAGGTATAGGGTTTGGTGCTAGGCAGGGTCTGGGGGCAAAGGAACTTTTGTGAAACTCTTCTCTGATAGCTTTGCTTTTGTCAATGGAATGGAAGACAAGTTCCCAGCTCACTATGCAGATAATGACGTGGGGAAAAAACAGAAAAATGTGAGATGATGGTCTAGAAAAAGTGGAACAGTAATAGACCAGTGAATTACAGCACGGTCATTTAACAGCAAAGTTTGTGATCATAAATTTAACATGCAATTATTCAGTCCCCTTTTGCTTTTGAATTCCAGCCACATTGAGGTGTAGAAGCAGATGTAAAACATCTGCAGAGATGAGCCAGCAGACCTTCATGAGGCATCACGCAGGTGAGAAATAAACCTTCTGATACAGGAAGCTCAGCCAGTCCCAGCACCCAGAAGGAATCTCCCCAGCCACCATCCAAGGCTTCTAGGGCAGAGAAGCTCAGCCAGTTGGTCCCAGCACCTGGAAGGAAGCTCCCCGCCTCCATCCCAGGCTCCTAGGGCAGAGAAGTTCAGCTGGTCCCAGCACCCAGAAGGAAGCTCCCTGCCTCCATCCCAGGCTCCTAGGGCAGAGAAGCTCAGCCGGTCAGTCCCAGCACCTGGAAGGAAGCTCCCCCACCACCATCCCAAGCTCCTAGGGCAGAGAAGCTGAGCTGGTCCCAGAACCTGGAAGGAAGCTCCCCTGCTGCCATCCCAACCTCCTAGGGCAGAGAAGGTGAGCCACGTGGGTGCCAGAAGCACTCCTTCCAGTGGAAATGAGAAGACCTGTAACAAGTCTCAAAAGCAGACTTCTGGATCACCTACAGCAACCCCAAAGGGAAACGAGATGGAACAATCTGATACTCAACCAGCTGGATTCTCTGAACTGGCAACAAAAGAGGATCTGGGAAAAATGAAATCAGAAATAATTACTCAGATAACAGCAAAGATTTTGCTCATGGTGCAAGACATGATTAATAAATCTAGAGAGGACACAGATAAAAACATAGAGGACCTGAGGAACATGGTGGAATCCCAACATAGGAAAAAAGTGGAATCCACAAAACAGATACAAACAGATTTCCAAGAGATTAAAAACTCCACTGAAAGTCTGCACAGCAGAATGAACCAATGTGAGGATAGAATTTCACATATAGAAGATAAGATTGCAATTAGTGAGGAGGAAAAGAAAAATTGCTTTAAAATTGTAAGGGAACATGAGAAATCAATCCAGCAGCTGCTAGACGATGCAAAGAAGAATAACATAAGGCTGATTGGAGTCAACAAAGAAGCAGGAGAGAGTGCAGATGACATAAAAAAACTGTTCACAGAAGTGATGGCAGAAAACTTCCCAAGGAGGGGAAAAGAACTTGACATACAGATAAGGGAGGCATATAGGACTCCAGTTAGCCTTGATCAAAAAAAATCTACACATAGGCATATAATACTTAGGATTCCAGAAATCCAACAGAAGAACAAAATTCTACAAGCAGTGAGAGAAAAGAAACAAATCACATACAAAGGAAAGCCCATCAGAATCACAGCAGACTTCTCAATGCAAACCCTCGAGTTAAGAAGAGCTTGGACTAATGTATTTCAAGCCCTAAAGGAAAACAGCCTCCAACCCAGATGGGTGTACCCTGCAAAACTCTTTCAAAATTGATGGAGAAATAAGATACTTTGATGATAAAGAGCACCTCAGGAACTTCATGAATACCAAACCGGCACTCCAAAAAATTTTAGACAGTACCCTAGGAAAAGACAATGAGTATCAAAACCCCAGGAAACCCAGAAGATTGAATCCACTGGGCATGACAAATTAAACGCAAAGGGGGAGAACACAACAAAAAGAAAAAGTCATGACAAGGCTTTTAAAACTTTTGACTTCATCTCCCTAATGAATGTATAATTCAATCTTATTATTGTACTGATTAATATTTTTCCGATTCTAGAGTTGCGCACCATTCCTTGTGCTATACTAGCTATTTATCATCTTCTTATGTCTACATTTTAATTGAGTTGTCTATTAATGAGCTCTAAGAATTCTTTATACATTCTGCTCATAGGTTATATGCATTGTAAATATGGTCTGTTTAAGGACTACTTTTCATTTTAATGGTGCCATTTCAAGTTCTAAGTTTTGATGGAATCTCAATTATCAATTTTTTTCTTTTATACATCATGTTTTTTGTATCTTAGGTAGTTCTTGCCTACCCTGAATTCATAAATATTTTCCCTTATAATTTCTTCTTGAAGTTTTATACTTTCAGGCTTTCTTATTTAGGTTCATAGATCCCTTCAATCTATTTTCATGTATGGAAAAAAAAGCGTTGAGGTTAATTTTTCATATACGGATACCAGGTGTTCTAGTGCCATTTGCTGAAAACACTATCTCTTTCTCGGCCCTTGAATTGAGTTTATATTCTATAAAATGCTAATGTTAAATAATCTTTCAAAACTCAGTGGACCATATATGTGGGGTTCTATTTCTAGACTCTCTGTTTTATTCAAATGGTCTATATGTCTTTCCTTACACCAACACTGCCTTGATTACTGTAGCTTTAGAAGAAGTCTTAAAATTAGGTACTAAACATCTTACAACACTGGTTTTGTTTTTGTTTTTAACTTTTCTAGGTCCTTTGTACTCCTACATAACTTTTAAATTTCAATATCCAATTCTTCATTTATAGCAAGTATACACAGACCTGAATTTTTATATATACCTTGTGTTTTCTAATCCTGCTAAATTCAAGTACAAGTTCTAGGGGCTCCTAGAGATTTCTTAGTATTTTCTCTGTAGATGATCATTTCATCTACATACAAAGATTTTGCTTCTGTCTTGCCAATCCTATCCTAGTTGTGTCATTTTATTGCCAGACTATTTTGATGATGGGGACTAGGTTTCAAAGTTTAATGGACAGATAAACAGTAAGCATATCTGCCCTTGTTCCCCACCTTAAGGAGAAAGCATTGTATCTTCTCCATTTATATAAGGCATTCTTGCTGGAAGTATGGAGTACATGTCTTTAATCTGTTGAGAAGGTTCTGTTCTACTTCTAGTCTCCTGATAGCTTTTACCATGAACAGCTGTAGAATTTAGTCCAATACTTTTTCTCCAACCAGTGACAGGATCATATGGCTTTTTCCTTTCCTCTGTTTAAATGATGACTCTTGGGGATGGATCTTCCAATGCTGAACCAACACTGCCATCCCTATAACAAAACCACTTTCTACATCCTGCCAGATCTGACTTCCAATCGTTTGTTTTGTTAAACAAATTTCTATCTATGTTCATACTTTTTCCTTCTATTATCTTTATCCAGTTTTAGGATTAGCACAATGTTGAGTTCCTAAAATGAGAGGAGAAGTGTTCCTTCTTTTTTCTGCTTTAATTGTTTGATATAATTTATCAGTTAAAATGTTTATGAGCCTGCTGTTGTCATATAGGTAGGTTTTCAAGCTAGGAATATACTTTCTTTAATAGGTGCTATTCAAATTTTATATTTCCTCCAGAGTTAGTTTCATTAATTTGTCTTCCAAGGTAGTTCTTAGAAGTTGTCAAATTTATTTCAAAAACGATTTTTGTAATATGCTTTCTATATCCTTTTAAATTCTGTATAGTGTGTGGTAATGTCTCCTAGATCTTAATATTGTAATTTTAAAACTGTATAACTGATATTGTGTAACAGGAAGAAAAGGTCTAAAAGAGCAGGGGAATTGGGAGGGGCAGGGGAAGGGAAAAAAAGGAAAAAACATGAAAAGAGGAAAATAAATGGAAACAAAGTCTTTGCCAATAGGGAAGGGTGGAGGGGGTGAAGGGAGGGCAAGGGAAGGGGAAAAAAATAAGAACCAAGATACTCATATAAAGGTACAAGATCCCAATGATGAATGTAACTGTATTTTATACCGAAAATGTACCAACAAACTTAATGGGAAAAAAAAAAAGAAAGAAAGAAACCTTCCATCTGCCTTGTCTCTGCAAGGTTGGGGACTTCGTTGGCATAGCTTAGCTTTGTGGTATGCTGAAATGTAGAACACCAACAATTTTTTCTTACTTCCCAAAGAAGCCTCTCATTTTTTTCTTACTTCCTAAGTATTGTTGGTGTATCTGCCTTCTTCAAAGAAAATAATTTTCATTGGCACTTAGAATTTCAAACATGACAACAGCTTTAAGTTCATTTTGAATTAGTCTATATATATAATAGAATAGAATTAAGAAAAATAAAGAAACTTTACCTGTAGTTCCACTGATTTAAACAGTACACTAATTATTTTCAAATATATACATTTTCTTTTAATAAATGTTTGACATTCTTATAATAAAACTAATTTTGATGTTTCCCATTTAATGTACACCCCTATTGCTATATTTTCATAATTTTCCTTTTAATGGTTGTACTTTTTCTGCTCTAAATGGAGAAGCTATTATTTAACCACTCCTCTATTTACCAAATATTTAATTATTATGTACAGGAGATGCACGACCATTTTGGGGAATAGGTTCCTTTTATTGTTCTTTGTCCCTATTTTGCTATGTTTCTTAGGATAAATTCCATGAAAAAGTGATCAGTCACTTTTTCTCTGCAGTAATTATTTTCTTCCAAATGAGTATTTTACTTTTGTCTCAACCTTCCTTGCTCCATGTTTCTTATAATTTAATAGACGTAAAGGGCACTTCATTGCTTACATCTAACATTTATACCTTCAGAATGCAAATTAAACTTTTTGTAATTTTTTACCAATTTATGTATTGTTATCAAACATACATTAATAAATTCATTGTTAATAGTTGAGAATTTATGTCATTTTAAGTGATTTTTAAATTTAAATTTGATTTAAT
Source organism: Heterocephalus glaber (assembly GCF_053883595.1). Taxonomy (NCBI): domain Eukaryota; kingdom Metazoa; phylum Chordata; class Mammalia; order Rodentia; family Bathyergidae; genus Heterocephalus; species Heterocephalus glaber. Next base: position 16,621,844 of record NW_028258138.1, read on the forward strand.
TTGAAATTTTCCATATAACTTGAAAGCTAAAACTTTCTTGATGGATGCATCTCTAATTTTATAATGGTGGCCTTTGGCAATAATTATTCAGAAAAAGCATTATACAGTGTCACATATGTGGGCATATGTCATTGGCAATCATTGAATCTGTTTTGTTTTTTCTGGTATCATAAGGAATTTTTAAATCTGCTTTATTTTTAATCCAAGAAAATAAGAAAAAATTCAATATGGGAGTGTTTTATTTAGATATTTTATAGAATACAATGCTATTGAAAAGACTAATTAGGCTGTTTTAATTCTAATACATGTACAGCACTGAATAAAGAATTTTGTTAATTAAAAACTACCAATGCTTAATAGTTTACTTATCTGAGCATATTTAATGGTATTTAGACTAAAATTCTACCTCAATGAGAAGGCAAATATTTGTATGACTAACAGCAAAGGAAAATTTGGTTTAGTTACCTCTATTTTTTTCATTTTTTTAGACAAACAGAATGGTAAAATAAAGTTAATTAGGTGAAAAATGTGATTACTAATTCATTTTTAATTGTCTTTGGAATAATGGTAGTTTTTATCTTTTTACTTATTGAGGAGAAGATCAAGAAAGCATTCTAAATGGATAATGTAAATTGATAAAGCAAAATCAAGTTCATAATTTATAAATGGAGAATAAATGTATCTGTACATTTGGGCTAATGAACTTTCCCCTGGGCAGGCCTAGAGTGAGTTATCCCACAAGTACATATGGTTTTCCTTTGACTTTGTTGTTTATTTTTGATTCCATATATAGCATGTTTGTCCTACCTTTACTATTTTCATAGATCTTCCCAATAACTTAAGAATTGTTCTTCCAACACAGAGCTACAAAATTAGGGTTGTGCTCTAATATGTTTCAATTAAAATGAATATAAAAATAGGCAATCATGAATATATGTGTTTTCCTATTATAAAGTGTGAACTCTTTGCCCTGACTTGTGAGGTGGGTGGTTATTTAAGATCTTTCACTAAATGAGCACTCTCTCTTTTGAAAACATGTGTTTTGCTCCACTTTAAAGAGCAAGTTAGTCTTAGATGTTGCCTCAGTATAAATACCAACAGGAATTGCCTGTGGCCGAAGCATGCCTTCCCACACAAGCCCAAAATGCTAAGGCAGCTGCCTCCATAGCAGGTTAATGTGTGTCTAAAAATGTGCCCCCGTCTAAATTGCCAACATGAAGTTTAAAAAGAGTCATAGTAGAATGTGGGCATGTGATAGTAACAAAAGAAAAATAAAAATCGTGTAATCCGCTTTCACTCCATCTAACTTGAAATGCCCAAGCTTAGTTCCTTGCTTCTTTTCCAATTCCTGATGATGAGAAGAAAAATTATCAGGAAAGTTCTTTTAAAGGATTGTGAAGAAAATTACCTCCTCAACCACTTTAGAGTTGTCATTTTATTCTCTTCATGGTTTTTATGTATATTTTATAGTGTGTCAACAAAGACCCATCTAAATCATAAAATAAAATTTTATTCTAGAAGTTCAATATAGAAGCCATTGTCACAAAGTTTCATTCCCCTTTTATCTTTCACTTGGGTATTGAGACAGTGTTATGCAGGACTAAATTGCTGAAAGGATAATCAAGAGTGAATATTTCATCCTATCTTATGCTTGCCTCTTTGTAGACACCAATAGAGATAACAGGTATTCCCAAAAGTGTGCAGCCTTTGTCTTCTTCATCAAAATTCAGCAGCTCAGTGGTTCTACTTTTCTTAATGGATACAGACCTCTATTAGGTATGAATTAGGTATGAATGTCTCTGGGTCCTCATTGAATTAACTAACGTTCTTCATTCAAAATTAGAGAAGTAAATAAAAGATTGGAAATACACCTTTTCAACCCCTACTTAATCATATGAAAACTGAATTAGAAAATTGGTGCCCTTCCAAAGTGAAACATTTCATGAACTTGTCCAGCTTTCTCAGGAACACATCTCCTTCCATAACTTCACCTTACACACACACACATGTGCACACACGTGCACACACACACACACACACACACATTTCCCTAGCATTTCAATAGTACTTGATCCAGACACTATTTGGTTTTCTAATTGCACTTGATAAAAGAGGCACCTGTCCCCGAGCTACTGGAATCATGTATAAAAGGAAACGTCCTAACAATTGAATTTGTCCCTAGCACCTCTATCAACTTTTAAAAATGAAATCACTATTATTATGTTCATTTACTAAGGATTTCATAACAAGTACAACAAGCTTGAGGGCTAAAAAGACAGAAATTTTCTGTCTCACAGTTCTGGAGGTAAGAAGCCCAAAATCAAGATGTTGGAGTTGGTTCCTTCTGAGAGCCATGAGAGAGAGCGTGCTTTTTGCCTTTCTTTTCCTTTCTGGTTATTTGCTGACAAGCTATGGTTGCATATGCCCAGTTTTCCCTATGGGTAACTGTTTAAGTCCAAAATTTTCCTTTATATAAGAACATCAATCATGCTGGATTAGGGGCCAGTGCCAATCAAGTATAACCTTATCCTTACTAATACATCAGCAATGATCCTATTTTCAAATAAGATTGCATTGTGACATGCTAAGAGTTAAATTTTTAGTACACAAATTTTCAACTCATCAAACTAATCAATAGTTTGTTAGAGGCAGCAACTCCTTGATTCCTAATATGATCTTGTTTCTAGTCTCATAAATTACAAGTTATTCTTGTTACTTATTTATAGTTAATACAGAGATCCAATGTATTTTTATTTTCTGTGTAAAACCAGTACCATCATTTATTTATTCTTCAATAAACAGGTAACTAGTAAGCATATGATTTATGCTAAGGACTCTTTCAGATAGTAGGGACAAAGTATACCATAAACACTGAACATCGCCAGCTCTGACAAACTCATGGTCAAATTGGAAGCAGCCAACAAAGAAAAGATTATAGTCAATAAATCCTAGACATTAAAGAAAATAAACTTCCCTTCTGGGTAGAAAATGTTGAGAGAAAAGTCAAAGGCTTATTTTCGCTTATTTTCATGACTCCCCCAAAGCCTAATTTTCCATGTATAATTATCAGTCTTGGTGACAATATGACATTCCGACGGGATTAGTTCCTAGCAAGAAAAAACAGACTCCCATGAGTGCATTTCAAGGCTCACTGAATATCCTTGGGCTGTAAACCACAGACAGATTTTCTGGCTTGGACTAGAGCCTTAAGAATTTGAGCAAATATTTCTCAGAAATATGAATGGAGAAGATCCACTCTAGAAATAATTTTTCCTTATGTCCTTTGCTGCCCCAAGCATTTTAAATAAACTGTTCTTCAAGAGCCACACCGGCATGATATTCAGATGACTACTGAATGGATGAAATAAATGCAAATGAGGAAAAAGAAGAGGGAATGGGACAACCAGAAAAATTTAACTCTTAACCCAAGAGTAGGTAGCTTAACATCATTACTTCCCACGTGTTACTAGGAAACATTTATGGGAAAGATGTTCTGACTTTTAAGTTCTGATTTTTTTTTTACATTAACAAATATGACATCATTAAAAAGTGCTGGAGAAACAAGTTTCATTTTTTAATAAGGATCTAAGAGGTTCTAAGCATCTTTCCTCAATGGTTCCAGTACAAAGATCCTTTTACAACTTCTAATGTAATGAAGAATACACAAAACTAAGAGCTCAGCAAATTAGCCTAACAATAATTAAAAGAGATTTTATTTCAGCTTAAAAGAGAGAAAAATGCTGCCAAGCTAAGAATAGATCTACAGTAATGCATACACTTAATGTGATTAAATATTTGCCTGATTACCCTGCAAAATGTGTATAGGAAGCTTTAATTTCAAACATAAATGCATGAGGTTTCCTATCATTGCATATGGCTGAAAATGTGTTTTCACTTTGGGCCAATTAATCATAGGTGGAAACGGCATATTTCACTTATTTACTAACAGCCCCATTCTCACATCCCCAGTCCCATCACCAACCCATTCTCTGTCCAAAGAGCTCTCTTTTGTGCATGTAATGGTGATGAGCAATGGCCACTTGGCTGTACTCTATCAGCTTAGGCTTCTGTTCACGGTGAACAGAAAATGACTATTAACACCATAATGTACGTGCAGTGGTAAATAAATCCTGAGTGTTTTTAATCACAAAACTTTGAATTATTTCTTCATAGCTAATACTAGCCTGTCCAAACATGTGGACTCCACTGCCAAATTAAAATTAACAGAATTTGTAAATTTCTTCCAGTTTTAGGTATATATACTTAGATTCTATTACTTTAATTTGCATTTTTCTGGTACCAAATATGCTATGTACCTTATATGACTACAAGATTTTTTTAGTTTCTTTTTCTTTATTTTAACTTTTCGCAGATGTTGCCCATTTTCCACTGGTATCTCTATATCATCGATTTTCATGAAATTTACTTGTGTTTTTCTTAATTTCTTTTTAATGTTCAATATTGCACATATTTTCTTCTGTTCTGGAAGCTTATTTTAATGTGTTCTGAGTTGTTCTATTTAAAAAGACATGGTTTTGTGTTATCGGTGTGATTAATTTTAACACTGATGTTTTATTATTTAAGACATATTTTCCTATCTCTAGGTGACAAAAATAATCTCCTGTTTCTTTTAATAGTGATATAATTTTAGAATTTTCATCAGTAGCTCTTCAATCCATCTAAAATTTTATTTTATATACAGGAAGTAGGTTCTTTTCTTTTTTTATTAAATTCTTTTATTGGTACATTGTAGGTATACAACACAATTACATTTCTCATGGGGAATTGTACCTTTACATGATGCATCTTGGCTCTTATTTTTTCCCCATTCTTAGCCCTCCCTTCACCCCCTCCACCCATCCCTATTTACAAAGACTCCATTTCCATTTTTTCCATTTCTCAGCATTTTTCCTTTTCCTTCTTTCCTGTCCCCGCCCCTCCCACTACCCCTACCCCTTTGGACCTTTTCTTCTTATTTTGCATTGTCAATTATTCATTCTAATCATTGGTACATTTTAGGTATACAATATAACGACATTCATCATTGGAAATTTGCACCTTTACATAATATCTCTTGGTTCTTATTTTTCACCCTTGTCAAGCCCTCCCTTCAACCCCTCCATTCCTTCCGATTTACAAAGATTTTGTTCCTATTTTTCCATTTTCTCATATTAATCCCATTCCCTTCTATCCTTTGGCCTAGCCCTCCCACTTCCTTCCGCTTTGCCCCTTTTCTTCCTATTTTACATTACCTATTATACAGTTAGTCCTTATTTACACTTTCAGTTTCTCACACCAGAGAAACTATTTGGTATTTATTCATGGGTGTCCTATTTATTTCACTTAAGAGTATTGCCTCAATGTGCATCCACTTAGCTATAAATGTCTCTAATTTCTCATTTTTTATGGCTGAGTAGTACTCCATTTTATTTTTTAAAAAAACACATTTTTTTAATCCAGTCTCCAGTTGATGGGCATTTGGGCAGTTTCCAAGTTTTAGCTATTACAAACTGTGCTGCTATGAACATAGATGCACATGTATCACTGTGGTATGATTCTTTTAATTCTTTGGGGAAGATCCCCAGCAGTGGAATAGCAGGGTCAAATGGGACTTCCAGTCCTAGTTCTTTGAGGTATCTCCATACTGATTTCCACAGTGCTTGCACCAGTCTAGACTCCCACCAGCAGTGAAGCAGGGCTCCTCTTTCCCCATAGCCCCACCAGCATTTGTTATTGGTTGATATCATGATAGCAGCCATTCTTTCTGGAGTGAAGTGGAATCTCAGCGTTGTTTTCATTTGCATCTCTCAAATGACCAGTGATGTTGAACATTTTTTCATGTATTTATTTGCTATTTCTAAGGAAGTAGGTTCTTGATGCCATATATTATTTTCCCCTTGATTGTTAATTTTTTAGAGCCAGCTTTCTTGTGCACTGTCCTCATATACTTGCATTGTGATTAGTGTCTCAGCTTTGTAAAACAGGAATCTCTCACCCATGGCTTTCTGTGCTTTTATGACTGTCAATAGCCATCCATTAAGAGCTAAAGACATCGTATTATACTGATACATGAATACCTGTGTTTATAGCAACATAATTCATAATAGCTAAATCCTGGATACCCATCAACAGATGATTGCATAAAGAAAATGTGACATCTAATAGAATACTACTCAGCTATAAAGAAGGACAAATTTGAGACATTTCTAAAGAAATAAACGTACCTGGAAAATATAATGTAGAGTGAAATAAAAACACTCAAGCCTAAATATCCTATAGTGTCTCTCATTTCAGTAAGCTAAAGTACAAACAAAGAGCACAATAAGGGATGGATAGAAGACAAGCAAATAGATCTCTTGCACATGGGAAGAGGTACAAGAGAATGTGTGTAGAAGAGAGGAGGAGGGGAAAGGGAAATAAGTAGCATAAAGATAAGCCAGGTACAATAATCTAATAACCGCAGTGAATGTTACCATCACATAAACATGAGAGAAGAGTAATGATATCAACAAGAATGAAAATGGGAATGGGGATTTAGAGGAGCATGGACGGAGGGGGGAGGGAAAGGGATTTTAAAAAGAACCAAGCTGTGTTATGTACAAGTACCCCCCCATATGATTGTAAACTGCATGTACTGCACACATGTACTAATAAAAAGCAAGAACTGAGACGTATACAGCTGAATACAGACAGCTCTATCTGTGCATCATTATGACCATTTTTCAAATGAACAAAATAACATTGTCCTAAATATAGTAAGGTAATGTAAACATAGAAGATCTTTAAAATAGGATATTTTGGCTTGCATTCCCAGAAGCATAGCCTCAGTTGAGAATTTGTATTTAAGCCACTTATTTAAGGAATTAAAGATGTCCCACTCAGGAACTGAGGAAGGGAAACAAAAAGAAAAGGGATCTAACAAAAGGTAATTATCACTAGTGGAACTGTAATTTAACTGTTGGGAAAACTGGGATTCTATGTAGAGCACAGATTTTACAATTATGATACATAAGGGGAAAGAATGAGCAAGCTGTGGTATTTACAAATAAAACTATCCTCATTTGAGATCCATATCCCTAGTCCTTGCTGAGTAAGAGACCAATGGCACCAGGAGAAAGCTCTCAGGCCTCAGTGTACAGGTGTTGGACACTGGTGCATGGTTAACAGTGAGGAAGAAAGGGCAACAGAAAGTTAGGAGACCAGTAATTTCTCCCTAAGGTGAACACAGATCACTAGTAGGTGATCCAACTTAATAGAAATGGAAATGCTGGAACTTCCAGCAGGGCTTTTCAAGCTGAGCTAATATATGAGCTCTTTTAATAACCTCATAGAACACCTACAAAATGGGTATTACTCATTTTTATCCTGTATATAAAAATACTAAGGCATAGAGACGATGAGGAAATTTCCCAGGATTTCAGAGCCAGGTTTTGTTTCTACAGTTTTATTCAGGAATTCGGGTCATTATAATATTGAGACAGCTGATATTATAAATGATTCATTATTTGTCTTGACTTCTCATTAAATTTTCAAAATGGTCTGTGAAAAATACATATAATACATAGCTGTTAACAACAATACATATCTTGTTTTAATTAGGTGGGAGAGATGAGTAAGTACAATGTGAAATCCAAATGTTGGGCTGTTTTAGGATTGAAATGTAAGAACACAAACAGGAAATATTATCCAAGCAATAACTGAACCTCATATTTTTTGTTCTCTCTTATTATTTTCTCACATTACCCACAATGAAAATAGTATTGCCAAGTCCTGGCCTGAGAAGATATTAACCACATATTGTCCTTAAAATCTCTCATATCAAACCTTAGCTCCTCATTTTTTAATTTAAATGCAATAAGAGATGTCATAGTGTTTTGAAATTCTATTTTCTTTGCTACAATTCTAAGTTGTGATCCTTCACTGTTCTTCAGAGGAGTAAGATAACATTACAGTCTGTCTTGCCGGTTATGTGGTGTAGCTTACTATTCTATTTTGGATTTATTGGCAGGCTGAGTGCAGAATGACTCCTGTGAAGGAGTTTTGGCTATTCTCTACTCTTACTTTTCTCTTTGGATTGACAGTATGTTCTGAAACTCTCCTTTAGGACCTATTATTTTAAAGGCAATGAAAGAAGATACACACTTTTCTTTTTTTTTTTTTTTGGTACTGGGGATCGAACTCAGGACCTTGTGCTTGCAAGGCAGGCGCCAGAACCACTGAGCTAAATCCCCAGCCCGATTCACACTTTTCTGAGTCATAAAAAATGTTTAAAATTCAAGGACCCGAGTTTGATCCCAAGTACCAAAAAAAAATAATGTTTAAAATATATCATTCTAAAATTTTATATACTTTTTAAAAAATTTCCTGTAGGAAAAATGCTTAGTTGCACCATAACCTTCAAGCTAGAATACTCTGTATTGACATCATTAATGATACAATCTATCTATCTATCTTTGTGTGTGCAAGAGCAACAAAGATATTTTAGCATCTCATTTCCTCATCCTAAAATGGTACCCCGTATTTTCTATCATGTTGTAGACTTCTATAAATACTGTAAACAATGCTAGAATCAAAGAAAATTGGTAAATATAAGATCAGAGGAATAAAGGATTTCTGACTAACATTAATTTAACATTAGTATTCTTGCTAACATGCCAGGCTTCGGGAATACATTTCCAACAAAAGCATGAATGCTATTAACTTAAAATTCAGCCTAACTATGGAATCTCATAGAAGCTCCTTCTCCTCCTCCTGATACCTGAAAGTAATCATTAGTTTGTGGGTATTTGCTCTACAAATCTTTTTCCCATGTGAGCCATGAAATAACAATGAATAAAGCAGAACGTTTGTGTGATAATTTCAAAAATAATACTTACTAGTAATTCTTACTAATGAGGCAATAATAAAAATTTTAAATGTGCTCTATATTTGACAGTCAAAAGAAAATATTGACGCAGTTCTTTACTCTCAGAAAATAAATAATGGAGAAAGAGAATTAAGGAACTAGTTCATGTGCATTTCTGTTTCTTATGTATTAAGCCATACTTTATTAGGGTATGACAGATAGACAATGACTAAAAGTATTCTTTTAGTCTGATTTCAAGAAACACACAACCATGTATGTTTACATATTTGTATTTCAACTAAATGGTACTTAATAAGTAATTGGTGCAAATGTTTTGGAATGTAGAAGACAGATTTCTGTAGACTGGGAAGCAATGGTAGTAATGCAAGGTTCCAACAAGAAGATGTGATGAATAAAAACAACAGAAATGAGAGGTTCTTCATAGTCTTTTTTTGTTCAGAAAATGTATTCCTCTGTAAGTTAAATAGACAGAGCTCCCCATGATTCTTAGCTAAGGGAGAACGCTGTGCTTTGAATGTGTCATCCCAAATACATGTGTTGAAAACTTAATCCCAAAACGTATATGTTAATGGTATTTGGAGGGGGTGGGGGGAAGGTAGTTAGGGTTAGATGAGATCATATGGGTGGGTCCCTCATGATGAGATTAGTGGCTTTATAAGGAAAGAAAGACCCGCTCTTGTACACTTACTCTCTTACCATGTGATGTCCTCTTCTGTGTTACTTTATCAGTTATTCAGCTGTGGTGTTTTGTTATAGCAACATAAAATAAACTAAGAAAAAGGGAGAGAAAAACAAACAGAGCTCCCATAAACACTATTTAATGTCTTTATCTTCTGCTGAACTCTTCTTGAAAAAAAAATAACAGTGCTGACATGGTTTTGCCATCACATGAATGTATTGCAGAAGGCTGTAATTATACTAAAAATTTATATTAAATAGACAAGGTCATTATGTTAGAGATAAAATAATTCTAACGCATGTTAAACTTTTCCACAATTTTCAGATGTCATTCCTTTAGGAATAATTTGAACTTCTCTAATTCTCTTTTTTTTTTCTTTTCAACTAAAAATGTTGTACCAGAGGGGAAAAATACATAACTCAGGCCAAACAACATCATTTGTATCCTTGCTTTAGATATTTAAATTTTAAAGAGTGGAATTTATCGAAGTCTGAATGAATATTATTCAGAAGCCATGCATTATATGTTCTGATGTTTTAGGTTTTGGAATCGATTCCATCTACTTTCAAGTGATTTTCTAAATTTTTCCATGTATTATGTTAAAATTTATTTGCTTGGTTGTTTTCTGTCTCTATTGTAAACTAAGGCCAATGATTTTTAAAATAAGTTAAAATAGTCCATTGTCTAGACAGATTAATCCAGTTTTCTCAAAAAAACTAACTTTCCTAGTCATTCGGGAGCATTAGAAGTCATAAATTCTTCCTGATTTTGCTATAGTTTAGATTCACAATGTATCCTGAATAAGAAATAATGTGTTCTTGGAAAATCTTATTCAAGGCTCATTCATGCATTTCAAAAATAATCACTGATTACTTAGTAAGTGCTTCACATTCTAGTATGGAGAGGGGACAATACAGAAATATTACCTGACATTATGGAACTCACAGCACAGGAAGAGAAACCAATTAAATAAATAATTTGTAGGACAAACCAATAAAAATTTTGTGTCATTCAATACATTCTGTTCCCGTAATTGAATTCAGAGATATAATTCATTATGACAAGAAGTATGAATCAAATTAAGACACAAAATTCTCACAGCAACCAAGGCGCAATCAATGGCAGTCTAATAGGTCATCCCTGCATCGGGTTTGCTGTGCTGGGCACTGGATGACGAATGGAGAGTCGTTTGCACAATAGCGTCATTGTATCTTCCATGTCCTTAGTGCTGAAGTCAATATCACTGTTTTTATGGTGACCATTTCCTTGAGTTGAGAAATGTTAATATGCTCAATTTCAGGAGTGCTCCAGATTTTTGTGGTCTGTTGCTTATGTAATTGTCAGTGGAGCATTCTTTAAGGAAAAGAATACCCAGCCATAAATACCAAATTAGATAAAGGAACTTGGAAGATGCTAATACAAAACAAAACCTGTAAATCAAACTTCACAGAATGTATGCTTCTGTTGACAAGAATCATAGTATAATACAACCTAGAAAGAACAATGGGAAGAGTCACATTCTCTCAAATTGATACACTCATATACACACAATAATGTGGAGGATTCTCTATGAATAAATTATAAAAAGCCTATGACAATATTAGCAGATTTAATCTAGAATATATATATATATTTAAAGCATAATATGAGTATGTATAATTTATTTCTAGAATAAAAGAATATAATAATTGATTCTGGAATATATATAAACTGAAGTTACTGTATTAAAATATTAAAGCAGGAATATGATATTTGAATCAATTCAATAGTCATCAAAAAATATTTACTCCTTGTAGACTGGTGCAACCACTGTGGAAATCAGTATGGAGATACCTCAAAGAACTAGGATTTGACCCAGCTGTTCCCCTGCTGGGTATCTTCCCAAAAGAATTAAAAGAATTATACCCAGCGATATACGTGCACCCGTGTTCACAGTGGCACAGTTTGTAATAGCTCAAGCTTGGAAACAGCCCAAGTGGCCATCAATTGGAGACTGGATAAAGAAAATGTGGGGGTTTTTATAAAACGGAGTACTACTCAGCCATAAAGAATGAAAAATTAGAGACATTTATGGTTAAATGGATGTACATTGAGGCAATATTCTTAAGTGAATAAATAGGACACACGTGTAAATACAGAATAGTTTCTCTGGTGTGAGAAACTGCAAGTGTAAATAAGCACTAAGAGGTATAATAGATAATGTGAAATAGGAAGAAAAGGGGCAAAGGGGAAGGGGAAGTAGGAGATGTAGGGGAAAGGAAAGAAGAGAATAGAATTAATATGAAAAAATAGAAACAAAGTCTTTGTAAATAGGGAAGGATGCAGGGTTTGAAGGGAGGGCAGGGAACGGGGGAAAAGATAAGAACCAAGAGAGATTATGTAAAGGTGCAAATTTCCAATGATAAATGTCATTATGTTGTATACCTAAAATGTACCAATAAAATTAATTTTTAAAATATTTACTCCTAAAAAAAATATTTACTCCTGCTTTAAAGAAATCTTTTTTAGAAATACAGTCCTATTAAAATTATAAATTGACCAAAGATTCATGTTAAAAATTGTAATTAATAAATAAAACTTAGAAGCTCTTAAGTCAGAAAACCAACATTTTGCTAGAATTCTTGGCCAAAATAAAACAAATGAACGAAATAAAAAGGTTTGCATATTAGGCAATGATGGGAGATGATTTACCATGTAGAAAACCCATAGTGATATTTTTAAGAAGCTATTAGAAATTGTAAGAATATTCCAAAGGATACTTAAGAACAAAGTGAACACATAGAAGTGCAACATGTCTATATTTTTAGTAATAATAAGCTCTAAATATAATGGGGGTAGCAGTTTGAAGAGTAACTGAAACTAAGAAAAATAATAATTTTAAATCACTAAAAAACACAGTGGCAGCCAGGAAGAATAAAAATTGTAAGAATATTTATTGACTCCAAATTAATAGTAAATTAAAGAAAATAAATACAGAAACGATTCCTTAATGAAAATAAATAGCCTATTCCAATGTCAGCAGTCTCTGTGGCTCTTACCATTAATTTTATTTGCTTTCATTACATCTTCACTTTCCATTTGGAAAAAGTTTCAAAAGTATCTAAGAAACATACTAAATCAATGATAGTATTTAACATGGATAGGCATAAACAGCCTCATTAAGCAAGTACACAGCCCAAGGAATATCTCGTAATCTAGTTAGTGATAATGGTGGCTTTTTAGATCCATGGGGAAATTGTTCAATTAGTCAATACATTCTGTTCAAAAGAACCAAGATATATCATGTACAGATACAAGCACCCAACGATAAATGTAAAAGTATTGTATACCTAAAATGTACCAATAAAAGAATTTAAGCAAAAAAAAAATTCTGTTCAGAGAACAGAATCTCAGAAAAAAAGATAAATATTTCTATCTACCCCCCTACTAACATGTACATAAATGGGAAGATTAGAACATTAAATATTAGAAAATATAACAAGAAAACAGTAAAATATATTTGTGAACTTACTGTAGCTAAAGTTTTCTTAAGATATCAATAGCAGATCCCAAAGTTAGAGTGAGAATTTATACAATATTTATATTTTCTGTATGGTCAAAAGATGATATAAACAAACCCACACAGTAAAGGACGTTTAAATTTAAAATTTAAAAACCCACCTCAAAATAATAAAAAAGTAAAAACAAAAACTGCAGCCAATGAGAGGAAGTATTCATACATACACAAGCAAATATGAATAACTATTAATATTAAAAACAGTACTCACAAACTCGTAAGTAATTGGGAAACTACAAATTATAGCAATGAAATGTAATTTTTAACCATTTAATGAAAAATTCATGAAATCCATTGTTGGGATTATGCATGATATTCATATATAGTTGGGAGAATATAAATTGTTCCTATTTGGTGAATTCCTTGACAATATCCTTTGAACTTTAGAACATACATCCTCCAAAGATTTTATCACTAAGCAACCATCCTATTCAAAATGATTTTTTTATATTTATTGTAACTTTCTTGCTAAAAAAAAGAAAGAAATGGAGATCATAAACTTTCTAGTAATAGAAGAGAATAAAGTATGGGATTGCCATCCTGTGAAATACTTTGCAGCAGCTCAAAAATACAATACATATATGTGAATTGTCTTAGAACAATACCTAAGATGTATTGTCAAATGGAAAGGTGGGGGTGGCATGATACAATATAATCCAATGTAAGTAAAATGTATTGTGTGTCTCTGTGTGTGTGAACGTTCAGACAAGAGGCTCAGGGAGAAGTCAGAGTAAATTATTGACAGCAGTAATCTCGCAGCCAACAAGTAGAATTGGAGCATTGGAGAGGTGGAACTTTCTGTGGTCCTGTGATGCTCACATTCCTTTGATCACAGCATGAGTCCCTTCTTGAATATGAGCTCGATCTTTCCCTTGCTTTTAGCAAAGAAAACACAACAAAGGTGGTGGGATGTCACTCCCATGATTATGTTATATTATATAAGACTCTTCGCTGACTGACTCACTCTTTCTTTCCCTCTATTTCTCCCTCCTTTCAACTTACGCTGGTTTTGAAGACTCAAACTGTCATTAATCCTACAACTGCAGGAAAATTAGTTTTGTCAGTCAGCTGAAGGAACTTAAAGGCTCATCCTTCCCCAGTGGTTCTGGCTCTGAGGAGACCACAGCCCCATCCAGGCCCTGGATTGCATTCAGAGAGCCCAGCAAGCCTTGGGGACTTCTGATCCACAGCAAGTGAGAGATAATAAATTTGTTACATAGTGTAGAAAACTAATACATCTCCCATTTTACTCATATTGATTGTTTGTGACTTTACATAGAAAATGTAAATGAATGTAGCAAATGGAACTGGTGAAAACAGCAGTGCTGTTATAGAATCAGGCTGACTTCCATGTTCTGAGAAGCCCTACCATTCCTGTTTGTATGAAAGAAGAGTAGCACATGGCTCAGAGCCTCAGAAAATCTCATCAAAACTGAGAACTGGGTTCTCCCCTTCATGTGGTCTAAAGAGGAAAGGAAGTGCATTCTTCAACACAGAGAAAGTGGAAAATGGGGAAAAGGAGAGAAACGTTATCTCAGAGTAAAATGACAACTAATAATTTTTCAATCATTGGAATAATAAATTCATCAAAGAAACATCAATAGATCCTAAAACTAGGTAAAAGCTGGAGGAAGAATGATTTATATATTCCTAAAGTACCTCACCACCATAAAATCTTGTTAAATAACAAGGAGGAAAAGGGTAACTTTATAATGAAGAAAAATGATGATCATCACCTTCATCAAGTGATCAAAATTAATATCATCAATAATGGAACAAACTAAAATGGGGATCCTTCTGGCAGAATATAATGGGACAATAAACTACCCCTTCTCTGAAACCCCTGCCAGAAACACAAAATATGAGTTTAATCATGAAAAAAAAATCAGTCAAATATAAAGTTGGAGGATAAGGGCTGCTAGTCTCAAGACAATAATAAAAAATATTTCCTCTAACCTTTCAGTGTGCCAAGATGATGTAAGTCAGTGAAATAGGAAAATTCTTATAGATTGAAGGAAATTAAAGAAACTAACAACTGAGTCTAATGCATGATGCTGAAATGGTTCCTTTTTTTTCTTTCTTTCTTTTAATGGATCCTTTTGCGGTAAAGGATGTTTTGAGATAACAGAGGGAACTTGAAGCCTAATGGTTGGTACTCATTTATCAGTGTTAATTTCCTAATTTGGATGATTATATGGTGGTTACATAGGACAATTTCTTTGTGGAAATTGCACGTTGAAGTATTCAGAGGTATAAAAATCTTTGTTTTAGTCTTATAACTTTCCTGAACGTTTGAAAGTATTTCAAATTGAAAATTTTAAATGGTAGTTATTATTTTTTAACCTTATCACGATATTCCCAAAACAGTTATGTTTGTGAATGTTTCCAGTAAGATCCATTAAATGGGAATATTTCCTACCCAAAACAAATGACACTGTAATTGAAGAAGCCTAGTTATAGAAAATCAGTTTCTACCAATATAATTTGGTACTAGTGAAAGTTTATGTCACAATCCATTATGAAGTTTAACGATGAATTTGAAAAACAATCAAGTCCATGTATGACAGACTTTGGGACTAAAGTAATTGCGTCCTTCCTTTGAAATAACAGTACACTTGAGGTTTAAGTATCACTTTTACTTGCGTCAAACAGATGGATAATTGATGCTTTCACTTTCTATTTTGACAGTGTATCCAGAAAATTTGTAAATAAAATCATTGTTTTCAAATTCCACACACTGGAGTGCACACATGAAGACACATATTCATATATGTCCATGTCCCCAATGATTCAACAAGATTGCTTCTTTCAAAATAATATCAGCTTTTACTGGAAACCACTAGACCACTAATGTGCTTGACCATGAATTAGAGCTGGAGATAGAGCAGATTCTCAGCCCTGTGTGGTTTTTACAGACCAGTGTCATCTGTTTGCTGTTGAACTAAGGACTCCTTCCCACCACTATTAAGAGATCCACCAAAGAGAACATCCAACTTCTCTTCTAAAATGGAAATGTTACAAATCTTTTCTCCTTAGAAAAATGTTTTCTTCATCAAAGTCCTGTTTTAAAAATTGCACATCAAGGGCAAAAACAAGGAGAGAGACAAAATTTCTAAGAAGCAAAAGTAGCAAGTGTAAGTTATTGCTCTCCTTTACTCATTTAGTGCAGTTTTCCTCTACTTCACAAAGCTTTGGCCAACCATTCATCAATAGTTGTTATAATGTTGCCTAGTAATCTTCATTTTTAACCTCAAGTATATGTATATTTTAGTGAGATGTTTTAAATTAACGAGAAGCCCTTCATACTTACAGAAATACATATCCTTTGAAGAAATGTCAAGCATCATAATCATTGGAGAAAATGTATTTGGAGCAGAAATCTTCTCAGTAACCACATTCAGAAAACATTCCCCTGCTTGGCTCCAACTCACTGAGCCAAGAGGTACCAGGGTAGTGGAGGAGGAAGCTCATTCCAGCACCGGAGGAATTGGGTTGTGATAGCAATTCAGTTGTTTACTGCAACTGTAACCATAGACATATGAGGAAACCTTTTTGATCATGGAGCTTAGTTAAACACATAATGAAATTATATAATAAAAATAAGAATATTTATTTCTCTTGAGTTATTGTTATATTATGTTAACCACAGTATGTTATATTGCATATAGTGTCTAGTATATTAAGTATAGTAAATAATATATATTATTTATATATTACTAATATGTATGTTAAGCGTCTAGTAAATAATAGATGCTTCATAGACAACAATGATTAGTCATAGAGTTTGCATTATTTGTGTCTTCCTAGGCAAAATGAAAATGTGATCAGCATCATCAGAATTTTGGTCCTTCAAATAACTTTGTGACTACAGTGTAACAGCCCATCTCTTTAGAAAATGAAGTATTATAAGTTTGAAGTGGGTTTAGCTTGAGATTTGATCTGTACTAGCTGTTAGTGTTGAAGTCTTTTCAACAGAAAAACATGATCATTCTAAGTTATTTCTATTTCTGCTGTGTCATAATATTTTAGATAGAAAAGGAACAATTTAATTTGTTACTTGTATTTGAGTATATGTGATATGATGATTCCACATCGTTCAAAAATCTAATTTTTCATATAAGCTGAGAAGAAAGTGAGGGAAGGAAGGTATACCTATAAGATTGTATGTGGTCAATAAATTGAACATCCTAAGATCATTGCTCTCTTACATAACAAAATTTATAACCGTAGTGCTTTATACCTCCTTTTTAAAAGTAAAAAATACATAGAATACAGGGAAATAGAGCGTTTCCAAAAGGTACTAAGAGAAAGGGAGCAAGCGAAGGGGATGAGAAAAGAATTGAGGTGTCTTAGGTGTATGAGCCAGTGCTCACAATGAATATGATCAGTACATACTGCAAATGTATACTGATGAAAATTAAAACTTTTAAAATTCTACCATGAAAACATAAGACAAGCCTAAATTGAAGAGATAAAGGGTGGTAGTCTGTCTGCTTGCCAAACTGTCCCAAGCACTTCATTTAATCATCAGGGCAATCTCTAAGGTAAGTATTACTTGTCTCATTTCAAAAATACAAAATTGATTGTTTGAAAGGTAGAAGAGCTTCATTTTTCTCATCACATAGTTAACAAAGGCAAAGCCACCATTCAAACCCAAGTTATCTGATCCCAAAGCCTTCATTCTTCACTGCTCAGAAAGCCATGAACCAATGCCCAGTTCATCCTCCTTATGGTCAGCTGACCTCTCACCTCCTCTGGGAACCAAATGGCAGAACTGTCAGCCTCAGCCATTGTACAGAAGTATCAAAAGTTCTTAAGCTTCAAAGCACTTCACATTAAAAGTCATGGGTTAGCATCTGAAAACCATCAGAAAGTTGGGAACCAAGGTAAAGATAGTATTCTCAAAACATAGAAAATAAACAAATATATAAATGAAGCCACAGTTTCTGGAGCACATTCTTGAATCAGGTTAACTGGTTAGTATTACAGAGGATAAAGCTACAGGCAAAACATTGCTTGCCACAGTTTTGTTTCCCTTCGACATGTGGCATAAAACTGGTACTTGTATGCTTTCAAGGGACTTGAGTTATTGAAGTTTTTGTTCATTAGGGAACAACTTCTTGCAAAACCAGTACGAGCAGCCTAACCATGGAACTCAGAAAGGCTGCCAAGCAGGTTCTTTTCCAAGTTCTTTCTCTGCCAAAGAAGAAACAGGATGAAAACAGTTAGATCAGATGGTTTTTCTTTCTGACCTAAGACTTATGGTACCACAATTTGTAGAAACAGTGAATTCCAAAATTAGATTCTTGGAAAGAAAACAATTGTCTTTAGGTAGATTATGACTCTGGAATCTTGAATCTCTTGAGTGTAATAGTGAGCAGAGTTTCCTTGGGCATGGAGTGGGCAAGAAGAAATTAGTTAAACAATTCAGGAGACCTGCCAAACCTTAACCTGAGCTTGGTTTGAGCATGAGGCAGGGCACAGACTGTTGGGAGGTTGATTTAGTCTGAAGGTCTGTTCCCAGAGGAAGATGAAATACTCTCTCTTGGATATTTTCCACAGTAGAAGCTTGGGCCCTGGGCTTGGCAGTTATTCTTTGTAGATTTGTTAACAATTCCTAGGGTGAAATACTATTGTCTGGGGACAGGCTAGCAGTCTGACCTCTGTTTGTGGCTTCATTAGCATAGGAATGATAAGGTGGATGTTCAAAAAACTGTGCTTTGGTCTCAGTGGCACCTTGATCCCCCAGTGTTTTGCTCCAATATGATTCAACCTGAAAAATTTAGTTAGTCCATTTTATGTGTTTATAGCAGAGGTGAAAGCTGGTTTAATCTTAGCAGTGCCTAGAAACTAGTAACATTTTCCCCTTGCAATTTGGCCTTAATAAAATTTAGCTAATTAGCACACAGTAGAAGCTTGTAAGAGTCTAATAAAGACTTGTTCTGATATTCTAGCCATGATATCTGTTAGATCGCTGATTTCAGAAATATGAGATTTATAAACAACTCTAAACTATGATTTGTCTTGGGGAAAATGTTAGCATTCTGGACAGTTTTTACTACAGTTTGTAATCAGTGCTTCATTTAGGAAGTCTCTTCCCCCTACAAGTGATGCTTTGTGGGTTTCTGGATCCAAAGGTCAATGCCATTGAAGCCTTAATTCTATGGCTCATACTTTATGAGATCTCAACTGATCATCTAATTAGGGCATGCTGGCTAACTTTGGAGGTCCTCAGGTAGACTGATAAAGCCAATTCCATATTAAGACAGCTATCACTAACTAAAGAATTCTCCTTGCCTATTAATCTATACACACATGAACTTATGCTTGGAATGTGGGAAAGAAACACTAAAATTTATTAATATTTTTAGTGCTTGTATTTATTCAGAAGTAATAATGTGTGGCTTTCAGGATGGTTCTATTATTCTGTGATTATCGTCAGTGGCTTATGAAAGAGCAATGAGGATGCTGCTTTAGTTATCTGGTATTAATGTCCCAGTGATTATACTCCCTTGTCCCTCTGTGACATGGAAATATGGTGGAGCTTAGAGGGTGGTAATTGAATATAGTCATAGCTCCGGCCTGTTGAGTCATTTTGCCACTGTGATTGTACAGTTTCATGGTCAAGGCATAGGACTGGTACTATCTGAAATATAATAGTTTTTAGGAGACATCAAACACAGGATGCTAATGTTTTTCATATAATAAAGTTTATCTGGAACCCCAATTACTAAGTAGTATGTTAAGTGATATACATATTCTGAACTCTATTAGTTATCTGTCATTCTCAAATACCATTTTTCTATTACAGAGAAATATTTAACCACTTCTCAAAATATTTGTGGAATAAGTTCATGGTGCCCATGTAGGTAACATTCCTTTTACTGAGCCAACGTATTCACTCCCTTGTATGCCATAGGAGTTGGGTGCTAACAGCTCACATGAGCATCCTGAAGAAGGTAATCACTGAATGACAGGAGCTGATTCACCTAGAGATGCAAGTGAGGTTATCACTACTATCCCACATACACCACTTGTGAGGTTGCCTCCTGGCTAATAAAGAAATGAACAGAGATCCGACAGTATAGTCTCCTTGCTTTGGGGCAGGACAACCTCTTGGTATGGAATGTCCTGTGGAAAACTCCTGAACAATATGCTTGTCTAGCTTTTTTCCCTGGTCCACTGTTTACCTTCATTCCTTAAAATATTTTCCTCTGATCTTTATTATTTCTTTCCTTCAGTTGGGTTTGGATTTGTTTTTTTCTTGTTTGTCCAGACCCTTGAGATGCATCATGAAGTTATTTATTTCAGATCACTGTGCCTTTGTGATGTAGACACTCCTGGCAATAATCTTCCCCCTTAAAACTGCCTTTGTTGTATCCCAGTGATTCTGGTATGTTGCATTTCCATTTTCATGTGATTCTAGGAATTTTTAAATTTCCTTCATGATTATTTCAATGAGCTACTCATCATTCAAAAGTGAATTGCACAATTGCCATGTGAACCACTGAAACTGGTTTCTCACGTTTTTGATTTCTAGTTTCATTTCTTATGATCTGATACGATGCATAAGAAATTCTTTCAACTTTTTGTACTTATTAAGACTTGCTCTACGGCCTAAACTATTATCTATTTTGGAGAGCCTTCCATAAGCTGCTGACAATGTGACAGTGGTTAGATGGAATGTTCTGTAGACCTCTCTGAACTCCATCTAAACTGTTTACTCTGATGTTTTTCTGCTGATATTTGAGACCATTCCATCAATAAGTCACTTGCAGAAGAATCCCACTGTTAGCTGTCTTTCTAAGAAAATATTAAGTGGTATAAGAAGGTAATGTGGATGGATATCTTGAAGAAAAAAGAATGCAACAATAATTAAGAGTGAAAATTCTTAAAGTCTAGTGGAAGAAGGCGATATTAATCACTAAAATGTAATGATTGTGTGAAAGAATCTCTGCCAGAGCCCACAATATTGATTGTGCCCAAAGCATGCCGTAAGCAGTGCAGGCTGCAAAGAGTTAAATCCCTCAATTGGTTTACTTTAAGAAGCAAGTCTGACTGAAGCTCTGTGACTTGCAAAAGCATGTCATGAGCACTGCAATAGCGCACAGGTCAATATGACCTCCCACTAACAACCACAGCTGAGGCCGGAGTAATGGTCTATGAAGCTGTGGGGCTGATCTGAGATAACATCCATAGCTGAGGTCGGAGTAATTCACAGCCAAACTCCATCCCCACAATTAGTGCCTGCATAGCTTGAAGGACAATACTCTCATTACAACCATATATTTTGTCTATCTTATTTCTAATTTGAAAATGCTTTGACTCCTCTTTAAAGCCTTTGCTGCATTAGTTTCCATGGTAATTTCATATACTGCACAGCTATACGTACACCTTCACCCTGATTGATGAAAAATAAAATTCAGTGGAAGAGATAGGCCAGTGCCTGTTGCCAGTGAGCACTGGCTGTCCCAGTTCACACTTTTTCTTTAACTCTGCCTTAAGTTTTTCTTCAACCTTGTGTTGCACACTGGGCAGGAGGGGACTAGAGACTTACTGCAGGGGTCTCTGGCAAATCTCTAAATTATTTTCCATTGTTTTGTATCTTCTGCCTAGAAAAGCACCTGGTTTGTGAGAGTTCAATGAATAAATTAGGAAACTGATGAGTCAATCAGACATCTACCTTCTCTATAGGAAAATTTGATTTCCTGAAGAAATAAATGAACCAGAACCCCAAATGGGGATATAAGTGAAATAAAAGAGCTTAGGTGCTAGAAAGTCTTGAAACAGAAAGGGGAGAGAAAAGGTTATTTTGGAAGAGCAAGATGAAATTATGGTTGCCAAAGTCCAACCAGCCAACCCTTGATATACATTTATGTTTTATAGGCCTTTTCAAAATAGATTCTCAGTAAACGCAGACCTATAAAACTCATGGTTCTTGAATGTTTTATATTTTAGCAAGTAAAGATATTTAGTAAATGAAATCCAGCTCATAAACTCATTACTATCCATAATCAGATAAAACCAATATTTGTGGGTATGAGCATGTTTGGTAAGTTAGTATTTACGTCAGTCAATCAATAAGAAACTGAAGCTGTGCTGAGTAACTAAAATGTTTTGAATGTATCGTGCTTGTTTTTCCATAAAGCAGTAAATGCATTATTTTTCTATAACATTTTAAATGAAATACAGGCCTATAGAAGTAGCTTTGTAATTTCATGACAGTCTACACTAGCTCTAATTCTTGAAAAGTCATAATTTTATTTCAAAGTTGAATCGGTATCATCAAAGTTGAGTCAGTATCATCATGCTTTGCTTAAAGCAGGTTTCTTGGAGGAAGTAACAAATTGTCACAATGCAGAGTCAGGAGATGACTTGTTACTTCGCAAGTGAACTGGAACTGTGATCAGATCACCCACTGAGTAGAAGTCTTTGATCACTACTTTTCCTAGTATTATTTTATTTTAGTGGAAATAACTAGACTGGCGGGTTTTTTTGTTTTCTTTTTTTTTGATACCAGGGATCAAACTAGGGACCTTGCACTTGCAAGGCAGGTGGCAGAACTACTGAGCTAAATTCCCAGCCCAGACTGGCTTATTTTTAAAAATACAGAATTAAAATTCCTCAATCCCTGATACATTTATCAGACATCTAAATATATGTAAAGATATAACATGAAAAGTTTTGTTGGTTTTCTTTTTTTTTAATATGGCTCTTCCTGCTACCTAACCAGGATTCCCAAAAATTATGTCTCTTGGTAAATCCCAAGGAATAAACACTGGAAGCCACCTGAGTTTGAGGATAATGAAACTTTTTATTGAGGGGTTTTGAGCATTTCTATGTATATGTAATATGTAAATGATAAAAGCATATATGTCAAAGCATAATGTTGTATATGATAAACATATATTTTTATTTGTCAAAAATAAATGAAATAAATATATAAATGGAAGTTAAATCAACCATATGTATAAAATCAAAAGCCTCTGTTAAAACTTAGAGATATACAGAACACAACTTGAAAATGATTATGCAAAAGAAATACTAAGCTCTAACCTCAAATCTTCTGTCCAATATTCTTTTCCTCCTTCATTTTTTCTTTTGAAGACAGATTCTTACAAAGTCACTATGTTGCCCAGGCTGGGCTCAAACTTATTAACCTCCCGCCTTGGTTCCCCAAAGTGCTGGGATTGCAGATGTGCAACACCACACTAGGTAGGTTTGTCCTTCATTTTTTCAGCAGCACACAGCTCTACCAAAATCTCATGAAGGTAAGGGCTTGTAATATCTAGAGACAAAACCACAATGGCTAAAAGGCAGTGAGCCGTGTACATCATGTAATCTTTAAGTGATCACTTCCAATTTATAGAACTCTATTTATGAACCACCCCACCACACATCAAAATCACTTATGAAACATTATTTAAAAACTTATGACCACAAACCATTCTACACCTTCAAAATCAGAATATCCAGTTGGAACTCAGATATCTACATGGTTTAAAAACTTTTTACAAATGGCTTTGTTGAAATAAGTCTGGTAACCACTGGCAAATGCCTTTGTAGTTTTCTATGTTTTTACCAAAATCGTATTTTAATCTCAAAGATTAATAATAAGGGAGTATAAGGACTGTGGGTCATTAAAAAATAAAGAGGTGGGTAAGAAGGGAATAACTAAAGCAATAATAAATCTTCAGAAAAGCTGTATGGATTTTTCTGAGGTAATTAAAAAAACAAAAATTTCACCTGGGCGTTCTAACTCCATATTCCACTGTTAGTGTTTCTCTCAAAGTTATGTAAGATTAAAAGGTGAACTATGACTGCAGAAACTGAATTTGAGAAGTGTGGTCCAAAGAGTCGATAGAATATCATCCAAAGACTGAACATACTCTGTGAATGCCACTTCCTTTAACAAGATAACCCTTCCCAGTCTTGCATTGACAGAGTATTATGTTTCTCATTCTTAATTAAAAACTAGAGATGGCCCTGATATTAGACATTCATTGCTCACATGCGCTAAGAGAGTTGGCCAGAAAGAGGGAAATATCAGAAGTACACAAGTTGCCGAAGTGTCAAACTGACCTGAAACTATTCAGCCAAAAAGCTTAGCAGACAGTTTGTCTTCTTTATATTTTCATTAAGCAGGAGTTTTGGTGACTTTTTCCATGTGTCCCAAAGAATTTTCTATTTGATATTCCAAATCCATTTCTTACCATTTTCCATCCTGCCTTCTCACTTTGCAAACTGACCTTTTCAGACTATATTAGTGGGTGTGTATTTTAGTCAGAAATATTCAGCAAGGGAATACATTCAATACAGGACACATAACTTATAAGGTTATTTTATGATAATTACCCAAAGAGTCAAATGCAAAGGAGTGCAAGAAGTTAACCGCACATTAGAAGCCCAAAGGATTCAACCAAGGGCCTAGATCCCAGCAATTTTCCACACAAATCCAGCTGAAGGCCTAGAGTCCAAGGCAATGTCCTCCATGAGTCCAGCCAGTGGCCCAGAGCCCACAGCAATGTCTCATGCTTGTCCATATTGAGGAGCTGCACCTGGAAGACCCAAAGGCCAGTGGAGGAAGCCAGAAAACCTACGCTGGTGAGATGAAGGATTTGTGCCACCAAGCTGAGGGATCCACATTGGAGCCAGGAAGTGATGCTCATGGTGAAGATCAGAGCTCCCCTGATGAAAAGAGCAGCCATTCCCAATGACAGCGAGGCCCCGAGCTCCTCCTCTGATGAGAACATCCTAGTTTGCATCAGGAAAACCATCCGCAGCAAGTTGATTTTCTCCTACAAATCAACAAGCCAAGCTCTCCCCCTCCAGTTCTCTTTTTATGGCTATTGGTAACAATCCTCAGGTGGATCCTCCAAGCCCAGACCACGCTGATTCAGTGCTGCTGGGCATTACAAGTTGACCATTAATCAATCCACCACAGTGTGTTAGTGAACTTTTCATTGTGGTGACAAAATATCTGAGAAATAACTTACAGGAGGAAAGGTTTATTTTGGCTCATAATTTTAGAGGATTTAGTCCATTATCACTTGGCCCTGTTGCCTTTGGACCTGTGTCAAAGTAGTGCACATGGCAGGAAGCATGTTTCAGAGAGGATCTGTTTAAATCATGGTGACCTGAAAGCAGAGAGAGAGAGAAGGGACTGAGGTTCCAATATTCTCCTCAAGGGCACATGTCCATTGACCTAACTTCCTTCTCGTAAGGGTTGGTGACCAAACCTTCAACAAATGGCCTTTGTGAGACATTTAAGATCTGAACCTAAAAGGAGAGGTTATTGTCCTTTGGTTTCTGTTGGATACCATCGACAAAGGGAAGGAATGCTAATTAAGACTTTTGCCTGCCTGCTCCCCTTTGAGTGATGCTCCCTATGGACTCTTTTCTGGGTCCTGGAAATCAATCCGTCTTCTTTTTCTGTCATGCCACTGTTACCAATGATATTACCTTGATTCCATAAACCACGCCCATTCACTTGCAAACAGTCCCTTTACTAAAGTTCCTTGGAATAATTACCATTTAACTATGTTATCTGTTTTCTGCTGTTTCACTGTTTGATAAACGATACTATATTCTGTTTCTATGAAATTTTATTTATTTGTTTATCTTGATAAATGAGCATTGAAAACATGGCCTCCTGTATGGAGGAAAGCACTGTATCACTGAGCTAAATGGTCAACCTTTTTTTGTTGTTGTGAGGCAAGGTCTCACTAAGTTTCCCTGGCTGGCCTCTAATATGCAATCTACCTGCCTCAGCCTCCTGAGAAGCTAGAATTACAGGCATGTGGCACTACACTTCGCTTTCTATAGAACTTTAAGAGATAGCTTTAATTTATCCTTCAGCTCAGTTATATTTATATATTGTCACTATTAAATAGATATGATTTTTTTCATTAAAAATTTGATCATAAATAAAAATTATAAACTATAATTAAGCAGTGATCACTGGGTATCAGTTGTTTTCTTAACCTTGAAGGGATTAAAATCTACACCTCTGTGAGATTAGGGAAAATTAGAACAGAAACTCGGGTAAGGCAACAAGCACAATTCTTCAATCTCTGAGTAACAATGTGAAGCCTGGACGAGATCCAGAGCAAGTTGGAAACAAGGGATCAGAGGGCAAGAGACCTCTTGAGTGATGACGAGGATCATGCCAGAAGTGTGGTGATGCAATAGGTTACAGTCAGGGGAGACACACTTTATATAGGAGTTCAGTTGAACAGTGATTAGACAAAATCACATGGAAGAGGGGAACAGTTAAAACTTATTAAGTGTAATAACTTTAGACATGAAGATTTAAGGGGAAGTTTTTGGTTTATGGCGGAAAGTAATTTTAAAATCTCAGTGAGTTTAACTTGTGGAACAGTAGTGTGTTTATTTCTGGGGAAAAAAATCTCACACAGAGGGGAAAAGGAAGAGAATTGTAAAATAAATGAGTCTGGCAATTATGGGCATAATGTAAAGAACTTGCTCCACACTGATTTCTAACATATTATTTACATGTGTTATTCATTAGTTGTTTTAACTGACCTGACTGCTTGTTGAATTAAGCAAAAGAGACACCATTTATTTCTAGTAAATGTGATAAGAGAAAGGAAAAATACACTTTCTTAATGATTTGTGTTCCTTGCCCATCTGAGTTTCAAATTTAGCTCAGTTTTTCATCTAAGCTAGATTACAAAAGGGGAAACATTTGTGGATAGACCAAGACATAGACATGAAATAGCATGCAGATATTGTGAATATAAAATAATCATTACAAACTATTTTTATGAGTTATGTATAAATAAATAAGAAGCATATGGACTGTATTTCCCTGGAAATACACTCTGATTTGAAAAGAATTAAAAAGAATAAAGTAACCACCTTGGCAAAAAGCTGATGAGAGTTTGCCAAACCCCAACAGTTGGAAAAATAGTTTGAAATATTTGAGGAACCCAAACATGGATGAGTTTGCCCTAGTTAGAAGGCCTTTTACGGTCAGACGAATTCGGGTAACAGTGGAGGAGTTTGGGTGGAAAAACAAATCATGAATAACACATGGTTTGGCATTATTCCAGTCAATTTAACAGAAAGTTAGATTAAAACATTCTACAAAATGTACTTGACTCAAATTTTCACACCAAACATGCTCAAGAATTCCCCAAGTAGTTGACCCAATTTGAAAAGTTTTACCGAGTTAACATCCCCCTATCACTACACATCCTATACTGTCAAACATGAACACTAGCTTTAGTAAGAAGGATTTCAAAAAGTCAAGCAAAAATCATAAGAATGACCACATGGGTAGGAATCCAGCAAGGAAGGAAAGATTGAGTGTCGTTGGTGTTACAGGAAGGAAATTCTAAATCTGTAGTTAAAAATTGTGCCCATGACTTTTAAATTTCCTTATGAGTAGGAGCTGGAAGATCTTTGAGACATGTGATGCAAACACTCTAGACTGTCTTAAACACTGCTGATATAAATATGAATGTCAAAGGCACTTCTGGTAATGCTCAGAAGGAAATGATATAGATAATTGGAGGAAAGTTGATCCTTGTATAGTTGCATCTTGTTAGCTGAATTGTGCGCTATATTTATATAAAAAGGAAGATTTCTAAGAGATGAACTTGATAGTTATCTGAGGAGATTTCAAGTAGAATTTTGGTTCTTTTTTGTTTGTTTGT
Organism: Heterocephalus glaber; assembly: GCF_053883595.1. NCBI lineage: Eukaryota > Metazoa > Chordata > Mammalia > Rodentia > Bathyergidae > Heterocephalus > Heterocephalus glaber. The sequence goes on from NW_028258138.1 coordinate 16,649,626, forward strand.
TTTGGTACCAGGGATCGAACTTGGGACCTTGTGCTTGGCAGGCTGGCACGGTGCCACTGAGCTGAGCTACATCACTGGCCCTCAAGTAGAATTTTGAATGTACAACATGAATGGATTTTTTTTTCTCAGCTTGTTGTAAAATACGAGTAGAAAAAGATAAATTGAAGAAACACTTGTTAAGAAAACAGAGTCAGAACTTGATTCCTGGGGAAATTCTTAGCCTATGCAGATGGTGAAAAATGGTAAAATGAGGAGATTCCTTGTTAGAAGCATGTACTCTGGAGGAAAAACCCAAAGTGTGTCTGCACAACATTTTGCTCATGCTGAAAAGAATCAGTACATGTGGATCTCCTTAGCTACCTCAGCAGAAGGCAAGGATAGAGATGGGATTAACCAGGAAAGATCTTTAGAGTACCCTCTTACAAAATGAATGGACTCTCCAGCATAACTTCTGCAGAAGAGCCACAACTTTTTTGAGAATGTTTCATCAGAAGAAATACTGGTAACTCTGTGAGAGACAACAAAATGAAAGAAGTTTGTCAGACTGTCAAAGTTTGGACAGGAGAAATAAGCTGGTAAAACTTACTGAGCTTCAGGCAAGTGTTACCTTCAAGAAAAAGCAAATAAAACTCTAAATGTAAAGCAGGAAGTCCAGAGGCCAAAGTTTTGGGGAACAGAGGATAATTTGCAGCCCCTGAAACACAATCGAATATTTTCTGTTGGATTTCAAAATTGTTTGAAACCAATGACCCCCCTCTTCTATTTTATCCCTCTTAGTATGGGAATTTCTGCAATTTAATTTACTGTGTCTGCCCCACCATTGTACTCTGCAAACATATAACTTGTTTTCTGCTTTTACAGGTCCACAGATAGAGAAGATTTTGCCACAGGTTGGATTATAAACAGTCTTCTATACTTCTGACTTAGGTGATTTAGTTGATGAGATTTGTGATTTTTTATTTGGGATAGCAAAATGAGACTTTACATTTAAGTTTATGCTGTAATTGAGACTAGAAAAGATGATGGAATAGTGTGAGCATACTTTGCGTGTGAGATGAACATGAAACTTTGGGGAGGGGAGTAAACAATATATAGTATATAGTAAATAGTAGATGAAATGGTGGTTCCCAGAAATATCCAGCCTTAATATCTGGAACTATACATTTTACCATATTTGACAAGACACAGTATTTGTAGGTGTGATTAAATTAAGGATATTGAGATGGGGAGATTATCCTGATTTATCTGGTTAGGATCTATATATGATCACATGTATATTTGTCAGAGGGAGGCAGAAAGAAGTTTGAGACTGACAGTGACAGCGACCGAAGAGTAGAAGACACTGTGACATGGGGAAACACTGTGGGATGATGCCACTATCAGCCAATAAATGCCAGTAGTCAACAGAGGTTGGAAGAAATAAGGAATGGGTCTTCCACTCAAATAAAATAAAAGAAGCAAAACCCTGCTAATGACTTGATTTTGGCTCAGTAATATTGATTTCGAAATTCTGGACCCCACAACTGCAAGAGAACAAATTTCTCTTATTTCAGACCCTAATTGTTTTTTTATAATTTGTTAAAGAAATCACAGGAAACTAATACAGATGAAAAATGAAAGTAGGGCAATGATCTTTCCACAGAGGTGATCAGAGTCTCATGGGGGCCAGGAGCATGTCAAAAGTAGTTATGACTCTGCAATAAGAGTGAGTACACGTAAGAGAAAGACTAGTTCCTCCTTGAGTCAGGTGGCATATCACAAAATGTTTTTTTAGAGACAAAATGCATCTTATTCTGATAAATAAGAGAAAGAAGATAATAAAACTAGCAAAAACAGAAAGTACAAAGGTTCAGAGGTAATGACAGAGTAAGAGGATGTCTGCAAAATGAAACAATCTATTTGGATAGAATAAATGGTGATTGAAAGATGGGCTACTAAAAAGGCTTAGGCCGTAATGTGGATCCTTACTGTTGACTTTTTATGTGATAATAATTATTTTAATAAACACATAAAAGGGGGAAATGTCAAAGACTTTTAAAGCAGCAGGTCAGTAGGGATTCATGAAGTACAATTTAGTTCAAATTTTTAAAATGTTTATCTTAGAAACTAGTAAAGAAGAAAGTAGAGCAGGGTCAAGCAGAAACCAGGAAACCTGTTAACAAACAATAGCAACACTTTTGGTGAGATAATAGAACAGAGGTGGTAGAGGGAGGTAAAATTACAGTTATTTTGTGAGGTCAAACTGCCAGGACTTGCTGACCAAATAAATATTAGGAGTGAGAAAGAATTGAAGGCTTTTTTCTTTTACTGCAACAGAGGAACAGATATAATGTCATTAACTGTAAAAGAAATGTCTGAGGAGGACTCCTGGGGTATTTGCACAATTTACTCATTGACTTAATAAATATTTACCATCCACCTACTTTGTCCTGACTCTGGGTTAGTAATGTTCAGTAATGCTCCCAACCCTTGAGGAGGTCAAGAAGTACAAGCAAGGTGAAGAAGAAAACAACACTGAGAGATTGTTGAAGTTTTGTTTGGTTCAGCTTGGTTTGGCTTTAATTTTTATTAGCTAGGCATTGTGGGAAGAAGACATAGTAGTAGGGGAAGAAGTTGTAGTTTGGATGAGGGAGGGTGATAAACTTGGAAGTGAGGAAGCAAAAGGGTAAATCAGCTGTCAAAAGCAAGCTGGAGGATCACAGGTTTCAGCCCAGTCTGGACAATTTAGTGACTTAGGGAGATCCTGTCTCAAAATAAAAAATTGTAAAAGGGCTAAGGCTTTAACTCAGTGCAAAAGCTCTGGATTCAACCCCAAATACTGAAAAAAAGAAAAAAAAAATGGTGTTTTTACCTTAAACACAAATGAAACCTGATAACTCTTAAATGACTGATTTTGCAATGCTATGATTTAATATAAGTGGCACACCATACTATCTCCTCCAATCAATAACTCATGACACTGTCAACATACAATCCCACAACAGAGAAATTTCTGATTATTAAAGGCCTATGTATAAATGACTTCCACTCCATCAACATTGCTGTGAAGGAAATGTTATTGTAATAGATACAGGAACTGGTAATTTTTCTCATTTTATGACATGAAAATATTATTTCAGACATTTTAATAGATGAGGAATTTAAATTGGCACTGTTGAAATTCAAACCAAACATGTGACTCTTCAACCCCAAAGTCATGCTATTCCCAGCATAGCAAGCTACCTCATAAACACACAACTTAAAATCCCAAATACTCAACACATATTTCTTTTGGTAGATTTGACCCAGATTGAGTTATTTGGGTAAGTACAATTTTTCTGCTATTTCAAACTTTAGCACATTTATATATATTACCTTTAGTTGGTTTAAGAGAGATAATTAAAGAATATGTGCACTTCAACTAAAGATTCCACATTTTTCAACTAAAGATGCCATTCATTTTTGGAATAAATATTTATTTATTTTTAGCCAAGATATACAATTGACCACAACATTTCAGATGCCCTGGCATGGCTGACAGACAATTTTCTTCTCTTTTAAAAATGATTTTTGTTTTTTTAAGTATGCACATGTGTTAATTGCCTTTCCCTTACATTTTCATGAACACACTGAAAGGAACAACCAGTTTATTCTTCTATTCTTCTAAGCCAGTTTCTCATATTCTCTTATCTCATCAATCTTCCAAAATCTCCTTCCCTTTTTTCACTGTCAGTCAAAAATTATTCTTCCCAAATATTGAGAAAATAGGATTGCTACAAACTACTGATTTAATCTTAAATTTTGTTTAACTCCATTGTATACACAGTTGTCCCTCCATATCCTAGGATAATCGACTGTGGGACCTTCCTTAGAAGACAAAATCCGGTGATACTAAAGTCCCTACTGTGAAATGATGAAGCATTTGTGTGTAACCTATATTTGTCCTCCAGCATGCTTTGCATCAAATTACAATAATCTAGATTATTTGTAATACTTAATGCAAATACTATGTGAATACTATGCCACCCTGTATTGTTTAGAAAAATAATAATAAGGAAAAAGAGACTATGCATGTTCAGCATGGTGAATTTTTTCAAATATTTCTAATTCATGGTTGGTTGAAACCACTATGCGTTGACTCTACTGATAGAGACACCATGAGTGTGGAGGGCCAGTTGTATACTGGAAGAATAAATGGGTGGGAGAGGTATATAACATATCAATTTTTTTCTACTGATGACTGAAGTTGGTAAATTTAGAAATGACATTATTAACAAAATACCCAGCAATATGGAAGTAAATACCAAAAGCAGCAGCTAAAATACTTTGAAACTGTAAAGGGTAGAATCTGAGGAATAGAAGTAGTAGGTCTAGACATATATATGTATACTAATTTTTACCATAAACTATTATTCTTTTAAATCTATGTGATAAAATATAATTGATAAAATTGTCAGAGACTGGAAGAAAATATATAAACTACATTTGCTGTTTTATTAAGGTGTTATTCTGGATGATTGCCATGTTTTACTTTTCTTTCAGTACTGAAGGTTGAACTTAGGGACTTCACAATGAGCTACATTATTTTTTTCTTTTAGCTTTGAGATAGGAATTGCTAGGTTGATAAGTTGCCCAGGCTAATCTCAAACTTGCTATCCTACCGCCAGAACACTGAGATTACAGGTGTGTGCCACTATACCAGCTTCAGGTTAACTCATACTGTTTACCAAGAGATCTTCATGAAATGTACTTCATTTTAATTCAGTTTTAGAAACATTTTAAGTGTTCTCACAAAAAAAAACTCAATAGTGAGGAAGGGAAGAGTACTTAAATCTCTATGGTTGTAATGTTAAATCTTTCTTCCACAATCAGGATAAAAAATTCCTCTCTGCTGGTCTGTCCCATTATTAGACTCAACACACAATGATAGGAGACAGAATGTTTTTCAGGACTTAAGGAGCTGCCAAATTTATCAGTAACTTTAATATGCCAGAAACAGTTAATATCAAGCAGGGTTGTCAGCACTGAAAATTTGGACAGCTGGGATGGTGAGAGGCCATTTCTTATTAGCAAAACCAGTGACCAGCAATGCTAATGACCTGTGAAGATAATCTGTGAAGATTCTCCAAGAGAATAAAAGTCTCAGATTTTTTGGTAGATAACAAGATACCTGCCATAAATGAACCATTCCAGTCTCTGAATGATAACTCATCAAAATTTAGCAATATCCTTGACAAGGACAATTTAGAAGTACAAGAAAGTGATTAGAATTTTGAATCTTTGATTTGAAGTTAATATCTGAATACCAGAAACAAAAATGAAGATGTTGCTTTTTCAGAGACTTTGCATCTAAAACAGTGTCTGAATTTAAAGCTTATTACTGAGGCCCTAAATGCAATGAATCAAGTTGACCTGGGTTTTCCCACTCATGCAAAGTTATAATAAGGGAGTGTTGCTTATGTATAGCCTGATGCTCATTTTATTCATAAAATTATCACAGCTTCCCTCTTAAAATTATTCATCATTAAGTCCTAAATGTATACACCTCATATTATAAAAGATTATTACTCTATATAGTTAATGTATAGTTACATTTTAACAATACAATAATAAGAAACACAAATACTTAGTTTATTGAAGGTACATCTGGAAGAAACACTTTGTTGATAACAATGAACAGTGACCTTCAGAAAAATAAGGATCTATAAAAAGGAATTAGGATTTGGAGTTTAAAAATTTTACTACTAGTCTCAGCTCTGCAGTGTATGAGCTCATCAGCATCACTCAAGCCATACATAATTTTCACATCTAAATGTACCTATCAATAAAATCCCCCCCTTATAGGTCTGTCAAGGGATTAATTATACACAACTCTTTAAAAGAATTTCTATAGTGATTATTTACATGCTAAGTGTTCAAAAATATTTGGTGATCAGTGTTAGTACAGAAGGAATTCAAATGTGTGCAAGAATATGCAACAAAGTTTTAGGTAATGTATCTTATATTTTTACTATCGATTACCATACTGACATGTAATGTTTGAAGTCTGTTCGAAAGAGATCACAGGCAGAGGAGGCTGTGTAAACTGTAAAATATCATCTGATGTCAAGGGCCTTGCCCAGGGGGTCTTAAGTACTATACATGTGAGAGAAGACAGTGCCAGTGCTGTCGCTGTATGCAGCCTCTTGCCAGAGTTCTGAGTAATTGGCAGAACACTGAACTTGTGACTCATTAGAAGTCAAGTTGCTGGTAACTGGAGAGCCACCTGTAGTTAACACAAGGGCCCCATTGAATTTATTATAGCAAGAGAAAACTCAATGAAAAAAAATAATCTTTCGATGCAAAGTACACAGTCCGCAACTCTGGCTTGCAGTGCTTTCTAGGAATTCCTTCTTGCCACACCTGTGGCAAAACTGCTGTTTCAATTCTCCTTTTTGGAAGAATTCAGGATCTGGAAACATGAGTCCCTATAGCTACCCTATATGTATGTCCTACCTTTCTTGCAACATTGTAAAGTCTGGAGATTTGTTAACATTAAATTTAAATCCCAATTGGTCATTGCACATTACTTGACAATTTTCTGTTGCTTCTCACTTCACTACCAAAGCATTACAAGCTCACTAGTTCTCTGCTTCTCTAGATGGGTCCTGATTAATCCTTTAATTTCTATCATGTTATTTTTTATACCTACATTTTTATTTTACTAATTCTCTCTTCTTGTCCCTCCTTTTCTTTTCAACTCCTAGCATGATTAGTTCTCCCATTTTCTCAATGTGCTTTCTCATGGTTTAACTGAGGCTATAGGCTTTTGAGTGGAAGATGACAGAGTTGAAATGATGCTCATATAACATCCTATCACACTGTCACCATTCACTTAAGGGAGGCCAAGTAATGAATATTCCTATATGAGGCACAATTTTTCTGTTTGGAGAATTTTTTCTGTTTTTTATTCTTATTTATTTATTTATTTATTTAGTAATACATCCATAGTGATATGGACTCGATGTTTATGTTATGCTTTCATTATAATTTAATTCTTCCTTATTTATTCTGTTGTTCCATCAACAAATATTGCTTTATCTTTGACTATTGGGTGTCCTTTTATTAAGCTCCTATGTTAGACCTCATGAAATGTCCCTGTTTTATTATTTTAGATAAAATAGAAAAAAGCATACAAGACTGTGACTGTCGATCATGATGTGTCAATATGAATGGATTAGGAAATGCCTACTAGATAAGCAAAGCACAGTTCTGGGTCTGTCTATGAACGACTGGCATCCAGGCCAGCAAAGCAAGGTAAAAGGAAACCCACCAGACTTGTAGGTGGCACCCACCAATAGGCTTGTAGCCTAAGTGGAAAAGAAGGAAGAAGAAGGAACTGTGCCCGTTTTAAAGAAGTCTAGTCTTCCTAAGGAAGTGTGCCCTGTTCTGTCATCACCTCAGACACTGATATCCAGTTTCTTCAGCCTCAAACGCAGACTCCCAGCAGTAAATCTCCTGTGAGCTACCAGGACTTTGGCCTTGGATTGATGCTGCATACTTACTTTCTTTTGCTCTGTGGCTTCCATCTTTTGGGGTTGATCAGCTACCTTTGGCTCTGTAGCACAAAGATTTTATTCACACTGATTCTACAGACAATCATTGTGGACTCTCCTACTTCTGATCCTGTAGGCCTACTTAACAAATTTCTTGCATAGTTATATAGCATTACATAATTATATATATATATATATATATGGGGGGGGTGTGCGCGTGTGTGTGTGTGCGTGTAATTTTTTCTATTGATTCTGTCCCTCTAGAGAACCCTAAGAAGTACAGATTTTGGTAGCAAGACTGGAGTCATTTTTGTAACTCTATCTGATAATGTAGTTTAGAAACCTTTGGAACTGGTTTGTTGGAGGAGTTTCAAATTTTGAAGATACTGGCTAGAAAAAACTTAGAATGCTATAAGCTGTGATTGATGACAGATAGTGGTTAGAGCTCAGAAGGCTAGAATTCTGATAGGGATGCAGACCATAAAGCCCAGGTTCAAGAGGTTTCAGATGAGAATGAAAATTGTATTGGCCAGGTATGTTACAGTCTGGCAGAAAGTTTGTATATCTTTCCTCATGTTCTGAAACTTTGTAGGAGACAGAAGTAAGGGAAGTAGACTAAATGTTTTGGTGGAGAAAATTTCAAGGCAGCCCAATATTCAAGCTATAGCATTAATACTGGTGGCTCCTTTTAAGCAGATATACAGTGATAATCAGGAAATAAAAGCAAAGATGAATTATCTGAAAAATTGGGAATTTTATCAGAAAGGAAGTGCCTATAAAGCTGGGGCAAGAAAGAGTTGCTAAAAAGAGGAGTACTGAGAAGAATCTAAGTACTTTGTATCAGGACAGGAACAAAAATGTTTTGAGGACATTTCAGAAATCAGCAAGATCACAAGCATTGCAGGTTCAAGGGTTCAAACCAGTAGGTCTTCTATTTGAGAAGAGAGTCCCTAGGAGGCCTGCTCAAGAAGAGCCTCCTAGGGAGTTTGTTCCCTAGCATTTCTTTCACCATGCTCAGACATCCAGGGACTTAAAGGCCTCTTCATCCATGATCTGAGGTGGCATGGCTACTGCTCAAGCTGCCAGGAGACCATGGCATAATCTATTTGTGCTTTTTGTTTTTTACAGGCATACAGTATGTGTAGTTATGTACTTACGGAGGCTTCCATAGAGATTTCATATAAGGTCTTGGAGGTCAGGCTGGGAAGGTAGTGTGTGAACAGTGAGAGAGAAATAGAAGGTGCAGTGAAAACCCCAGGAATTTGGAGATGCCCAGGCCTCTGAATGTTTGCTGAAGAAAGCCCCAGGCAGTGACCTGAGACAGCCCAATATGGAAGCCACATGGAACTGGAAAGCTGCAAACTGGAAAGAGTTGCAGCTTCCTAAACTCTTTGGAATTCATATCACACCACAACATGCCCCAGGTGCTAGATGTGGAGCTACAAGATTTCATGTTTGCCCTGTGGACTTTCAGTCTTGCTTTGGTCTCATTTCTTTTCATATCCATATTTCTTCCTTCCAGAATAGGAATGTTTAACTTGTGCAACTGCATGTTGAAAGTATTCAATTTTCTTTTTTATTTTTACAGGGGTTCACAACCAAGGATTCACCTTGGGTCTCAGAAGAGACTTTAGTCTTTAACTTTTCAACAATGCTAGAACTATTAAGATTTTGGCAATTTGTAAGATAGACTAAATACATTTTGCATAAAGCAATAGACATTAGTCTTGAGGGTTAGGGTGCAGAATGTTATGGTATAGATCTAAACTGTTCCCCAGTAGACTCTTATGTGTTCAAAAATAGGGCTTGGATGTACTTGAAGGTGGGCTTTAGATGGAACAGACACATAACAATTGGAGGGGGAGCTTTGGAGGATATATCTCCTTGGGTCTCCCTTCTCTTTGTTTTTCCTGGCTGGGATGGAGTAAGCAATATATCTCCATCACACAGTTTCTGCCTCAGAGTCGGTCAACCCTGGCTGGAACCCACTAGAAACCATGAACCAAATAAACTTCTCCTCCTTAAGTAGAGGGTATTAGGTATTTTGTCTCAACAATGAGAAAGCATCTAATATAATAATACACTCTTTTTACTTTTAGGTCAAAATCAAATACATTTATCTACATATTTTGTTTTCTTGTATTAATCTTTTTTTCTCTTATATTCTATCCCTCTGTGAGATCTTCCTTCATGCTAATTTATATTTTAATGTTTTTATATAAAGTCCTTTTGATGGTAAAATTTCTTAATCTTGGAACAAAAAATTTCCTAATCATTATTTTGCCCTTATTCTTGGAAAATAATATAGCTGGATACAAAAAAATTCTAGGCTTACAATTATTTTTTCTCATTCTTTTCAAGGCATTGATTCACTGTTTTTGTTATGTATTTTTATTTACAAAAAAATTGCTGAAGATTTGTCAGTTTGGGTTTCCCCCACTGTCATGCTATTAAGATAAAGTAAGTATCTCTCTTGTTAGAAAGATTCAGTGGAGTGACTCAACTGAAATTATTTTCATTAGTTCAAGTTGATATTCAGAGTAAAATTTTGCTCTAGTAAATTCTGGGAAATTATCAAATATTTTATCTTCCTATATTGTTTCACTATTATTCTTTTTATACCCATATTCTTTTGAATTCCTCCTAATTTACATATGCATATTTTACTATTCTTTTATTTGTCTATGCTGTAATGCACATAAATTTTTTCAGTACCCTTCCCCAAATCCTTAACTCTCTTAAACTATATGTATAGTTTATGAAATCCATTACATTAGGGTTATATTTTAAGTACAGTTTTACTGTGGATCACGATCCTAATTCACTCCATGATTCTGGAAAAGATGCAGTCATGTTAGTCACCCAATGAGAAGTTTGTGAACTGAAGCAAAATTTTACCAAACACTTCTGTTTGCTAACTGAATTGTTCAAAACAGAAGCATTTGTGAACTGAGATACCCACTGTATATTTTTTATTTTCAATATTTCTAATTAATTCCTTTCCATGGTCCTCTTTTCTTCATTTTACCTTAATGCACTATCAATTACATTATATTATTGAGTAGAATTTATTTCTTCATTTATTTTTCCAATTAAAGTTTGTGTCAAACTTCCTAGAAAGGATTTTTATATCTTAATTGTTGGTTTTGTTGACTATACAGATGATCTTTAATTTATAATGAGATTATGACCTGATAAACCCATCATAAGTTGAAAATATCACACATCGAAGAAGACTTTGATACACCTAGAGCTACACAAAATCTCAGCTTAGCAACACCCTGCGCTAGAGTTTGATTTTTCCTACTGCGATCACATGGCTGACCAGGAGCTGCAGCTCGCTGCCTCTGCCCATAAGAGACCATTGGTTGTGTCAAATTATCAACAGCCTGGAAAGTTATCAAAATTTAAAATTGTACATGTGATTCCTACTGAATAAGTATTCGTTTTGTACAAACATAAAGCCAAAAAATGATAAGGCAAATCATTATGAGTAAAGGGCCTCTGCATATTTTGACATTTGTTTTTTCTGAAATTTTTCTTGCACATCTAGTTTACCAGATGCGTGCTCACTTTTTTTGACCTTCATTTTTCTCTGTACTCATCCACTGCTGCTGATTTACCACTAGTCATCACCTTGACATCCATCATTTTGGTGCTTCTACTAAAGGACACACTGAGGCTATCACATACATATTTATTAATCCACTATGTCTTTACAGACCTGAATCACAACTTACTACAGCCCACTGGGACAGAAAACAGTTAGTTGACACTTTCTAAAACCCACTCTTACGATCTGGGGATGCTGGAAAAAGTTTTAAGTTTAAGCTCTCAGTAATGAAGCTTATTCTAGGCTTCTGTTTTCCATATGCTCTGTTTTTGCTCCATTACCTTCCAGGGCCAAACTCTTTTTTTTTTTTTCCTTGTGGTACCGGAGATCAAACTCAGACCTTGTGCTTGCAGGACATGTGGCAGCACCACTGAGATAAATCCCTGGCCCCAGGGCCAAACTCTTAATTCTCACTTGTCTTTTTGTCCCAGAGTCCAGAAAGCCTGATTTTAAGACTCAGAATTTGTTGATTTCACATGATATTCTTTAGAGAATGCTTATTTTTTTATTTTTGCATTTTATCTTATCCATTTGTTACATGTTTTCCAAGATAAATATAATCATGCCCATTTATAGATTTATAAGAGTATACATTCGTGTATGAAACTTGCAAGCATGATAGTATATTTCATGTGCTACTCATCATGAAGGATTTTTTTTTGAGACAGGGTCTCACTGTGTAGTTCATGCTGGTGTTGAACTTACTATGTAGCACAGGCTGGACTTGAACTCACAGCAATCCTCCTATCTCAGCCTCCTGAGTGCTGGGATTATAAGAGCGCATGACCACTCCAAGCTCATCATGAAGTCATAGCACTTCAATTTCTTGTAAAAATATGTACTGTATATTTTTTCAAAGAAAATAATTTAATGAATATTAAGTTCTAGACAATTGTTTTATTTCTACTAACAGTAGCAATATATAATAGGCACATATGCTGCCTAACCCTTGTATAGCACTCTCGGTATTTGCTAGGTTTAGAGAAATGTAGGAGTCATAAATTGTCAAAACCCTTACCTGTTCTGAACCAACTGAGAAATAGGCGCTAGGTACAAAGAATGATCAAAACATAAATGAGAGAGCCTAACTGAAGTATGGCTTGAATTTGATTCCCCATCCTTTTGGCTTACTTCTTGGGACTTGCTTCCTGGAAAAGTGAGACATTTAGCAAATTTGCTGCATAAATTTTTAAGCAGAGAGAAGCAACTCCACTCTCCACCCACCCAAAAGGCCATATATACTCAATGATTGTGTTACTCAGTTTTTCCTTACTGTAACAAATCATCAATTTATAAAGAGAAGAGGCTTTATTTGGGCTCAGAGTTTGAGAGGGTGCAGTCCACAATTTGTTGGGCCCCATTGCTTTGGGTCTATCATGGGTCAGCACCTTTTGACAGGGAGCTAGTGTCAGAACAAAACTGCTCCTATTATAACAAGGATGAGAAAGAAAGAGGAAGAGCCTGGAGCACCTTCAACAGCATGCTCCAGACCTCCTACTAGACCCCACTCCTTACAGGCTCCACCATTTTCCAAAAGCACCAAACTGGCATCTGGGGACACTTATCCAACTGATCTTTGCAATATTACTTGTATTAATCTAAAAAACGCAGATCCATGTTTGTCTACTTTTTCCTCTCACTAACTTACTTTTTTTCCTCAGGAGAGAATTTAGTAAGACATGAAAACTTCATACAGTAGCTTTTTTACTGACATGTATGTGAATTACCTGGAAAGCTTGTGAAAATGCAGATCTACTAGGCCTGGAGTATGAACTGAGAATTTGCATTTCTAACATGCTCTGGGGTCTTCAGGATGCTTGTTATGAGTAGCACCTTCCCAAAACAGGGTTTTTCCTACATTCTCAGGAGATGCTCACATTCAAAAATATTATTTAATAATACAAACTTATTTACCCCCATGTTCCAGAGAGTCCATCATATGTTATTAAAACTGATTGAATGTGAAAAACATATGAGCACACAGCTATCTTCTATTTTAAAAGATTTGCAAAAATAGATAATAACACTCATGTTGCTAATTTTTTATTTTGGAAAATATAATTATTTTCATAAAATTGTTGCCTACATTGTTATATGTTTATTTTTTTACTACAAAATTAATTAAATGTATATTTTCAAGTTCTAACTTTTATTATGTAAATATTAGTAGACATAACCAAAGTTTTGGGGGATCTCTAACAGTGTTTAAGGACACAAAGTGCACAAAATATTTGAATTTTGGGGATCTCTCCATGGTAGAAGTCTATTCTTTCCTAAGTAAAAACATGAAGAAAAAGAAAGTATTCTCTCCTACTTTATAGATATTTTAAGAAAACATTGACAGTGCACATATTTTTAAAAACCAGCTTAGCGCAAAGTACTTGTGGATATTTTTGAAGGAAAAAAAAAAAAGATTTGGCCATGTTGTGCGCTTTTTTTCTAATGGAATGTCAATAAACACCCAGTAAGTTCTTGTTCAAATCCCTTAATGTTGGGAAATGACAGAAGAGAAAAACAAGTGAGTCTTAATCCAGAAATATGCCACACTACCACAAAAGTAGATGAGTCAGTTTATCCTTCACTTCCTTAAATCCTCCCGTCTTCTTACCCATCTCCTGGAGAATAGTTGAGAAGGCATTTTTGTCCAGCATAGCCCAGTATTTTCCTTGTTGAACATGTTATTTTTAATCCATGAGTTTCCTCTCTTCAAGAGAACACAAATGGGACAATGAGTCAAGTAATTTCTTTGTTCATTTTACAGGTGGCAAAAACTAAAATGCCTCAGGGAGCTTCAGAACAACATTTGTTCCAGGTATTCTTTGTTGAATTGTCACCTTCTCGCCTTTACCACTTAAGCATTTTCTAAAAATGCTTACACTTGAGACCATCTCTTCCGGGTCTCTGTAATGGGAAGTCACAGACATGTTTTCTCTGCATAGCAATACATTTCACCATTTAATGCCTTTCCTGAAACTTTGACTTTTGCAATGGATGAACCATGTAGTGGTGCTGTCTCATCTGCCTTCTTCTTTTAATGCCTGTGGGCACATGGGCACATTCTCCACGTGGTAGAATAAGCCATTGCTACATTCTCTTTGGAAATGAATTCAAAATTTTCTCCCTGAAAACACAAATATCTTCCACAGATTTCTGTTGTCTTTACTTCTACCACCAAGAATAAATGTAAATGTACTCAGGAGGAAAATCTTTTTAAGGAAACAAAAAATTGTGTTTCAGTTTTTGCTTTACTCTCTTTATTCTAGCTGTTTGTTATGTGATAATGAGTATTAGAAAACAAACAATAGATAACACCCAGAACTAAAAATGCTTGGCAACTGCAGAGGCTAACTATATTTCAGATTATGAATTACCATGTATTATTCATCCAAGTTGTTCAGGAACTACCCAGTGATTGAAAATCTGAATACTAAATATACATTAATCCTAAAGATCCAGTATATTACACCATGAAGTGGGAATGATGAGGCCTTTACTCTTTTTCTTAGGTAAAAACAATAACAAATATCACCTCTTGAGTTCTCTTCTGGACTTGGAGCTCTAGAATACAAAAATTCCATTTAACTGAGTTATAGACTGTCATGACTACTTTGTTAAGGTATAATTCTTGCTCTTTTTTTCGATTTAAACCAAGAGTTTTTTCTTACAAATGATTCACTTTTCTCCCCATACCTAAAACTCTGTGGAATTCTATGAAATTGATTTAATTGAAATCATGGAAACAAATGTTTTCTAACAGTCTATGAAGTCTGTTGTGCCAAGCTCTGGAGGGATATGTAGATGGGAAAAATCTGTCTTCATACTCTAGCCCACGGCAGGAGCAACAAAAAAGATCAGCACAGAAATGGCTTTAAGTTATCAAAAACAATAGAAAAGAAGCTACAGTCAAGGGAACATGAAAGAGGAAGATTTTTTTTTTTAATTCTCCCTTTTACTTCATGTAGAAGTCAGAGGTGATGACCACTAGAAGATGCGTTCCTCCAAACCCTTTCAAATTTTCTACTTCTTGGTATCAGGCTTTGTTCCAACCTTAGTACCCAGAATATCTTAAATGTCTTTTTCTTCACAGCCTTGTGATTTTTCTTTCAAAATCTGTCAGAACAAAGTCAGATGTCAACTGTTGGAGCCAAATTTTAAACAGAAAGAATTGAAACCCTCCACTGCTATACTGGACAATTAATAATAACACATTTATTACTCATTTGCTATGTACCAATTACTTCACACATATTCAAACTCTTCATCTTCCTAAAGACCTAGTGAGATATATAGGATTATCACTCATTTGTAGATTGATTATTACTCATTTGTAGAAAGTAGATACTTAAAACATCTAAAAACCTTCCATGGTATCATAGATAGTTCCTAAACTGGGATGAAAATGTATGTATTTTCATCTTATTGATGTTATCTTTGAGGAAAGTGCTCAAACATTTATAAGGTTAATACATTACATAGTAAATGTTTTTCGTAATTTGGTGGAAGCATGCTACATTGCTCAGTCTTTCCTTTTGCTCTAACTACAAACAGCCACAGTGATCACTACTTTTCAACACTGCTGGGTCAGGCAGAAAGAAGAGTCTGATGAGTTAAATATCTTTGCAGAATAGATTTTGAAGGGGCTTTAGCTGTCTTTAATTTCCAGTATTTCATAAATATATGCAATATTGAATGATATTGAACAGGATTCAAATAATATAAGTGCAATTGAATATGAGTTTTAATTCGTCATAAACATGAAAATTCTGAAATTAGTGTATCAATTTCAGATTTAAAATTATTGACACTTTTGGTACAGACCAATATGAGAAATCCCCAGAACGGAATAAGATAAAATACAATAATAGAACAAGTACAACATATTTTGTCACTTGATATTGCAATTTTGGGGAATAATATGAGAGAGAAGCTTATTAATTAACATCAGACAATAGATATACAAGATTTTAGCTTAATGTGTTATACTGAGTATTTATTCCTTAGCTTTTTGAATAAAAAAATTAGATTGTCTACCATATGTAAGTCCCTGGAATAAGGGTAGACATAACAAACCAACCAAAAGATAGGTAAGACTGCATCTGTAATGACAGCATCTCTAATTACACTATCTTAACAGAAGTAATAACTTTACTGGCATTGCTGGATTCTACGATTCTAAAACTTTATCTCGTTCTTATTTTTTCCTTCACTTTCTTACTTTGTTTCTGTTCACGTTTTCATCTCTGCTTCACTTCATTTTGAAAATTTTCTCTTTGGTGGCATCTCTGGTATACAGGAGCAATCAGCAGAAACTAGCTGGATGAATTCCCTCCTCTTTCTTCTTCTTAGCTCAGTACTTCTCTATATTTATTAGCTTCCTCCCCACACCCTTACACCTGTGTGGGCCCCTCTAGGTTTCTCTGCCTCATGGACTATATTTCTGCCAATGGACTAGAAGTACATCACTGCTAGGAAAACACAAAGGCAAAATCTACCTTTTTCCCTTTTCTTTGTTAATCTTGGAGGCAACAAGCTAAGGTAGGAGAGGATCCTGGGATGGAACAAAGCTGGTTCTTGAATGTGAATGCAGAAGCATTGGGTTGATCATTAATCCACAATGGACTGCCACAGGGACAAAGATTATGCCCTGTGGAAAACCACTGATAATTTGAGGGTATTTGATACAGCAATTGAACTTTCCTATTTTAGTATATGACCTCTAGATCTCTTAATCCTTGAGAAATAGGACACTCTGCTGATAGTTTGGGCAGATGTCCCTAATGAGGCTTCAATCGGCACAGGTCTTCCCTGAACCAGCTTCCCTGGCCAGGTGTGAGGGGCATTCTGAGTTGTCAAGTTTGTACCCAGTTTTGGTGTCCAGTTGTCAAGTTCGGTATCCAGTGTCCAGCTCTATGAGAAAAAAGATCAGCTTTATTCAAACACATAGATGGGATTCCTCTGAAAAAGTATGCTTTTATTATTAGAAAAAGAAAGAAACACAGATGACAAACACTTGTAGACACAATTACAAAACAGCAATATAGGTTTTTGCAAAATTGATGTGGATCTATTCATGATTGCTGTTTGCTAGTTACTGAGACAGGAACTGGAGACATGCTGCTGAGAGAAATGACTGTGGGCCCTGTCTTCATAGGGTACACATGCCAATAAAGGAGACAGGCATAAAGGTTAAACACCAAAAAAGAAAGAAAGGAGACTGGCAAGAAGAAGGAGGAGATAAAAAATACGTTTGAGATATCAAGTTATCTTTAACCTGAAAAAAATGTATTTATGCAATAGGGACCCAACCGTTAGACTCCTACCAACAGGCAACGGCAAAGACAAGGTTTAGAAAAATATCTCATAGTCTCAAGACATTGCTGACTGTTTTGGAGAGCGATTTGGCTGGCTGGAATCTAGTACAGACTGTAGTAGATAAGTTTGTACTTTAATCCTTAGGTGGCAGCAGCTAAAAAAAAGGTATTTATGGATTCTCTGAAAATTTTGTGTAGTTTAGCTTTGGAATGCACATGAAAGGCCTTTTCTGTGTCATACATGCCGATTTTCTTCTGTTGATTTCTCCATCTTACATAGGTCCTAACTGCACCACGTCCTCATTCAAATTTTCTAAAAGAAAGACATCTACTCAGCTAAGAGATGAATGAAATAACTAATGTGATCAATCTTTTCAGAAATAACTGTGGGTCTAAGCTGCAAAAAAGAAAAAAACAAGTTAGATATTATATAGTTAACTGTAAAAAGTATTTAATAATTCACTATTGGCAATTAATCCTATAAAGCTATGAATCAAAAAAGAAAAAAAATTTTAGGTTGATTCAGCTGAGTTAGCTGAACCATTTGGACCCAAACTGACATAGGCTATCAAGGATGTGATGACTTTTGTGTTTAGATCTGGTGAAGACTGCCCTTAAAGGATGGTTTTGAACATGGGCCACGGTATCACAGTGACAACACCAGAACTTCATCCTTTCTTACTTAAACCGTTCTCAAAAGAATTTGGTGCCCACATCCTGGAGGACAGTGAAACCCTGGTTTGCCGTTGTATTAGTCAACATTTTGTTGCTGTGACCAAAAACCTAGAAAATCATCTGAAAGAAGGAAAGTTTTACTTTGGCTTACAGTTTCAGAGGGTTCAATCAATGCCTGGTTCCAAAGCAGAAACACCATGGTAGAAAGACAAGGAAGAAGAAAGAGACTCACCTAATGGCAGCCAGGAAACAGGTAGGGCAACAGAACCAGAGAGGAAGAAGTGGAGGACCAACCAGAGATGACTCCCAAGTTCGCACCTCACTGAGCCTCTCCCTTCTCCTGTGCCCCACCTTCCTTGTCCACCATCTCCCAGTAATGGTATCAAATTATAATATCATCAGTGGATTAATCCACTTGATGAAGTAAGAACCCGCATGATCCAATTGCTTTCTCAAAATTCCATCAGCTGAAAACTAAATCTTTAGCACATGCCTTCGGGAAGGGTGTTTCAGATTCAGAACATTACAATTACAGTCATGGACTGGAAAGAGTGTAGGAGAACACAGAGTGGGTTCTGAAATGTGAAAAAGGAATGAAAGAGAGAGACACTGGCTCTGGCAAAGAAACACACAGGAAACCACGAGCAAAGATTAGTTTCCTGAATTCTAAAGTCAATCAAAGCCCACTTCCTCATATCTTCTTACTGCGTTGAGCTCATCTGCTCACATTTTCAAAGATCAGAGGTTGCAGTCTTGTGACCCTGGGTGACTTCAGTTAGTGATGAGAGGGGATTTCCAGCAGGTCCAAATCTGGCCAGGTGAGAGGAGAAAGGGGTAGGGTTCATGGTGAATTCCTGAAAGGGAGATCCTTCCTGGGACTTAGTTCAGATCTTCCTTTCTGAGACATAGACGAGATTTTCTTTTAGTCACTAGGTCAAGTGCTTTATCACTTCATTTCCCACATGATTTGGAGGTGGTAGTTAGGAAACTAGGGTGCAGGAAAAATAATATCTCCTAAGGAATAAAATCTCATTCTCTTCCCCTGGCTACTATCTAGGATTGTAGGCTACACAACTTTTCCTCCTGTTACAGTACCTGCCTGGGAAAGATGTTGTAGAGAGCTATGTACCAGTTCACTGACAGAAGGAAATGAGGCTGTAATTATCCTTCACTGACGATCTATACAAATCATAGCGCGTTCAGTCATGTGGATGAGAGTTCAACACACTGATTGGGTAGTCACCATCTCCACTTCCTTATTAGCCATGAGTGAGGGAGGTAGGGACCAAATGACATTTATCAACTTCGCAAGGACTGACTTTGACTTCTTAATTTATCTATGATGACCCAAATATCTTTGACGTGGAGAGACTGAGTAGTTTCCAGGAAGACTGCAATAATTTGGACTTTTTGAGTAAGGTGATATTA